>NC_059301.1:35928883-35943883 GCF_017591435.1 Portunus trituberculatus
CGGATGATGAGACTGATAACAAAAAATATTTTCAAAATTCTTCAACGTTTTCAGTGTACTTAACCACCTACTATTACAGTTGAAACAGAAAATATTCTAAAAACCCTTCAATCGAATACGCCGGGCTATGATGACATACCTCCTAGCTCATCAAAACAATGCTCATCCTTAATTAATAGCCACTCCTATTTCCCACGTAATAAACCTTGCACTCAAAACTTTCACTTATCCAGATGCATTGAAGAAAGCCAAAGTTATACCAATCTATAAGTCTGGTGACAGAAGTGATGTACATAATTACCGCCCCATATCCATACTTTCAGCACTCAACAAAATGTTTGAAAAAGTAATTTCATTACGCTCATGTCAGTATCTTCAAAAGAATTGCCTATTAACAAATTTCAGCATGGATTTAGAGCAAATCACTCCACAGAATCTGCTATACTTCAGTTTGTTAATAATGTCTACACTTGTTTGGATGAAAAAAATTGTGTGTTCCCGGAGTGTTCATAGATTTATCTAAAGCATTTGACACGAGTGATCACAAAATGTTACTTTATAAATTACATCATTTTGGAATTGGAGGTAAACCATTAGAATTATTTCATAGTTATCTTAGCTGCAAACAACAAACTGTGTACTGTAATGATAGTTATTCTCAATTCATACCTATTTCTAGAGGTGTACCACAAGGTTCTGTCTTAGGTCCTATATTATTTATTATTTATATTAATAATGATGTAAATACAAGCAAAGAAACTGACTTCGTTATATATGCTGATGATACAACTCTTGTATTTTAAAAACAAAAACTTAGATTCCTCAAATGTAACCCTAATATCTGAATTGGAAAATATTAAACAATGGATCATTAACAACAAACTTAAACTCGATATTTCAAAAAGTAATTTTATATTATTTCAAAACAGATCCATTAAGAACTCGATCCCACCAATAATATTAGATGGTGAAATATTACAGCAAGTAACTTGTACTAAATTTCTTGGAGTAATTATAGATGAGAATCTTAATTTCAAATCTCATATTGACCAGACGTTATTGAAATTTTCAAAGATCACCGGCATTTTATACAGAATCCGCAACAGTCTGACACAAGAGCCAATGATCAGCATATATTTCACCCTTTGCTACCTACATCTGATACACTGTGTATCATTATGGGCCTGCACAGGACCATCCTTCCTCAACAAATTAGTAGTCGCACAAAACAAAATATTCAGGTGCATTCTCTTTCTAAAGAAATATGATTCAACAGCCAATCATCTTAATGATTTAAATATACTGAAATTTCCTAATGTTCATAATTATTTCTTATTGTCATTAATATACAAATCATTAGCACAGAATAATTTTTTTCAACTTGTTAATAACACCACTCACACAAGGAGCCACAATGTCAACCTTATATGTCCTACATTTAAAACCACTTTATTTAAAAACTGCGTATTCAGCTTTGGTCCTACATTATTTAATTGCTTACCTTTTCAACTAAAAGTTCTTCTTAGAAATAGCAATTTAATATTTTTAAAGAAAAAAATTAAGGAATATTTACTTCAAGTGCAAAATACGTAATCATGCCACAATGATGTTTTTTATTATTGTATTTCTACTGTTACTACTGCTACTATTACTATTATTACTACTGCTACTATTACTATTATTACTATTATTACTACTGCTACTATTACTATTATTACTACTGCTACTACTGCTACTATTACTACTGCTACTACTGCTGCTACTACTACTACTACTTACTACTACTAAAGAATACCTCCACCCCATGTTTATTGATGCGTCAATTAGGGGCTCCACTACTTGGAGGTCATTAGCCCCAACTCTCGCTAATGACTGTGGCATCCAACCATATCTATTACTCTATAATATAAACATTAGTTGTTAGCTATAAATTCACTCTACCTCTACTCTATCTACTCTTATGCCACTCTCCACCACTGTAGCCTCGCAGTCAAGGCCACTACTACTACTACTACTACTACTACTACTACTACTACTACTACTACTACTACTACTACTACTACTGCTGCTGCTACTACTACTGCTACTGCTGCTACTACTACTACTACTACTACTACTACTACTACTACTACTACTACTACTACTACTACTACTACTACTACTACTACTACTACTACTACTACTACTACTACTACTACTACTATCAGTACTACTGTTAATTACTGATAATGCTGTTATTGTTATTGCTACTGTTATTACTTTCATTATCATTATTATTTTCTATTGTTGCTGTAATTATTATTATTATTATTATTATTATTACTATTTGTTATTTTACATTTCATTATATTTTATTATAATTGAAATATTTATCATAACTATTACTACAAATACAATTGCCATTGTTAGTATTTCAATATATTTATCAATTGTGTTCAAATAAACCATTAGTTTACAATATGTCCGTCAGGGAGCAGTAGCTTGACGGACCGTGGCTACAATATATCAAGACTCAAATTCTCAACTTTATATATATATATATATATATATATATATATATATATATATATATATATATATATATATATATATATATATATATATATATATATTTTTTTTTTTTTTTTTTTTTTTACTAATAAACTATTACTTACTTACTTACTTACTTACTTACACACACACCCCGCTTAGTGTAGTGGTTAGCAGGCTCGACTTACAATCGAGAGGGCCGGGTTCGAGTCCCGGAAAGCGGCGAGGCAAATGGGCAAGCCTCTTAATGTGTGGCCCCTGTTCACCTAGCAGTAAATAGGTACGGGATGTAACTCGCTTTCCCGGTGTGTGTTGTGTGTGCTGTGGTCTCAGTCCTACCCGAAGATCGGTCTATGAGCTCTGAGCTCGCTCCGTAATGGGATAGACTGGCTGGGTGACCAGTAGACGACCGAGGTGAATTCCACACGCGCGCGCGCGCATAGAGCGAGAATGAACAAAGATGCTCAGTAAGTTTGGCGACCAACTGACTAGGGTCTCAAATGGTTTGGGGACCAACTGACCCGAGTCTCAACTGACTTCATGGTCAACTGTCTAGTCTCAATTGATTTATGGACCAGATGACATAAGTACCAATCGCTTAAGGACCAACTGACTTGCACCCAAATAAAATATGACTACGTAGCTATGTTCTTTTAACAATTCCTATACACAGAAAGAACATTGGCACAACAGCTACAAAAGTACGTAAGTAATCCCACGGCACACCTTCTGTCATCACAAGAGTAACCTAGAATAGCACACAGCTTCAGACAGACAGACAGACAGACAGACAGACAGACAGAGAGATTCAGAATTATGAAAATGATAATAATAATAGTAATAATTGTGATTATAATAATAATAATATTAATAATAATAATGGTGACGAAAATAATAATAATAATAATAATAATAATAATAATAATAATAATAACAGTAATAATAGTAGTAATGATAATAAAATAATAATAGTAGTAGTAATAATAATAAAAGGGCACTTTTTATTTCTCACCAGAATATACTTTTATAAAAAAAAACATTTTTGCAATAGTAGCATTGTTTGGTCCAGGAGCAGTGGAGTACAAGTAAGGCAGTTTCCCCAGTAGAATGGAGAAACAAATGCTGTTGGGTAGAGACTAAACTCGAGTTATCTCATGTCTGAATGATAATGATACTGTGCAGAACGGACATATAGCAAGGTTAAGTATTTGTTGACCTATTGAGGTCGTCAAGAGCCGTCGTAAGCCAGAAGCGTCAGGCACAGAGAATCCCCCGCTGGAGAGAGATTCCTACACAGTGTAGATGTGACAGAAGAGATCATTGTGTGTAGGAAATATGCTGTATCCTTGTAGAGTATGTGACAGAACAGAATTTTGAGTGTAGAAAATGTGTCACTACTCTAAAACCGCTAAATTTGTAGATGTGCCCTGTAGGCTGTAGGGTACTCAATTTTATGTAGGAAATATGCTGGATACTTATTTTTGTATAGGAAATATGACCACTATGTGTAGGATATGGCAGTACTCCAATTATTGTAGCTTTGTAGAAGTGACTATGTCCCTTCTAAACATGAGGACACAAACGCCCCTCCCCCGGATATGCCTCGCTCCGCTAGAAAATTAACATAACCAAACCTCCACCTAGCGAAAACCCCTCAATTATTACACTTTTACCGGTGAGATAAAGAGATTCTCAGGACGACGGCGAAGCCTATGGTTTTGTGGCTTTATTAATAAGCAACACACAGTGTGGGTTTTTCCTGCTGAAAACTGGCATCGTTCTCTTCACCTCCGTTCACTGAGTAGCCTTAGTAACAAATGACGATGACCCTTTATAGCAGGGATTTTCAACTATACAAGACCATCTACTCGAATCCCCCAGTAATCTGATATCGAACAGATATCAGATTACTGATATCTGTTCGTTAATCCAAGGTTCCAGTTAAGGCACCAAGGCTCCAGTTAATCCAAGGCTCCAGTTAAGGCACCAAGGCCATAGTTAAAGCAAGGCAGCAGGGCCAGTGCAGGGTGAGGGACACCTGCAGGACGGACCCCTGCGGTGGGACACGGCTGCTTCGTGCCCCACTTGAGCAGGAGGGGCGTCTCGTCCTTCACCGAGAGGAGTTCCTTCTTAGAGTCCTCTTGAGCCATGGGCTACTTCTCGTCTTCCACCCTGGCTCTGGCCTTGGAGGCCCAGCACTGTGCTGCCGTCTCCCTGGCCTCCACCAGGTGCTGGTGGAGGTCAGTCAGGGTGACTCTTTAATACGCCACCACATGCTCCTTCCCGTCCCTCACCTGTGATAGGACCGCCCCGACGCCTTCAGCACTGGCATCGGTGTCCAACAGGTAAGGCAGCTTCGGGTCAGGGTAAGGCAGCACCGGCGCCTCCGTCACAGCCTTCTTCAGGCCCTCGAACGCGGCCTGACATGCCTCGTCCCACTGGAAGTGTGCCCCTTTCCTGGTGAGGCGGTGCAGAGGGGCAGCCACTGTGGCAAAGTCAGGCACAAAGCGGCGGTAATAGGTGCACAGGCCCAGGTAACTCCGCACCTCAGCCACACTGGAAGGGACCGACCAGTCTGCCACTGCCGCCACCTTCTGCGGGTTCGTGCGCACACCCTCCTGGCTCACCATGTGCCCCAGGAATGGCACCTCCCGAACACGATGACGTCGTCCAGGTATACAAGGGCCGTCTTCCACAACAATCCAACCAGCACCTGTTCCATGAGGCGCTCAAAACAGCCAGGGGCATTGCAGAGGCCGAAGGGCATGACGTTGAACTGCCACAGTCCCTGCCCGAACGAGAAGGCTGTTTTTGGCTTGTCTTCATCCGCCATCTCCACCTGGTGATAGACCGACTTCAGATCCAGGGTGGAGAACCAGTAGGCCCCCATCAGAGCGTCCAGCGTGTCGTCAATCCTCGGCAGGGGGTAAGAATCTTTCACAGTCACGTCATTCAGCGCTCGGTAGTCCACACAGAAGCACTGTGAGCCGTCCTTCTTCTTCACCAGGACTACAGCTGATGACCACGGACTGTCTGACCCTTCTATCACCCCCTGCGCCTCCAGGTCATTGATTGTGTGCTGCATCTCTTCACGGCGGGCCGGTGCAACACGACGAGGCAGGCACTTGATGGGCACACTCGTCCCGGTGTTGATGGTGTGCTTGACAAGCGACGTGCGGCCCAGATCCAAGTCGCCCTGACTGAACACATCAGCATGGCGACTAAGGGTGTCACGCTCCGTCTGCGCCTCAGTCAGGTGGGTGGCGCTCCGCTGTGCCAGGTCTTCCAGGAAGCCCGGCAGCGGGCCTACCACAAACGGCCGCTCTCCCTGCCACCGCGCCTCGGTCCGCTGCACCTCTTCATACGCCCCAACCGGCGTGCCGGCGGGTATATTTCGAGCCTTGTCAGAGAAGTTAGCCAGTAACACAATGACTAACTCCTTCCCTGCTCCTACGAGGCTCCTTCCAAGTGCCACACCGTCAACCAGCCGTAGGTCACTCACAGGCTCCACCAGACCCTCGGCCTCCTTCATCACACGTATTAAACGGCACTGAACGCGGGCCTCGGTGCGCGGGGGCAGCCTCAGTCACTTCGTGGTAACTACCTCGACACGCCTGACTTCACGAAAGGCACATCATGGTCACGTACCGTCATTCTCTTCTGCCTGAAGTCAACACAGGCGTCCATCCTCGTCAGGTAGTCGTATCCTAGTAAACACTCCTCGTCCAGGTCAGCGACGAAAACCGGCATGTCTTCCTCCACGCCACCTACACGCACACGAGCATTCACCGGACCCTGCAGCGACATGCAGTCTCCCGTTACTCCACACAGCTGTTGAGGCGGGTCTGGCAACCACTCAGCCTCCACCAGCCCTGGCCGCACCAGCGTGTGATCTGCGCCGCTGTCCACAGTCATGCGACACGGCCTCCCGTCCACGGCGCCTCTCACCTGCACGCTGCCAACGGTGTAGTGACACTTCACACAAGCCGAGGCACTGTAGTTTTCTCCGGCTGAGAGGCGGCCCCTGCCTTCAGCCTGTAGTCGTTTCCCGCTGACACTATCTCCTTCGGGCTGGGACAAGCGCTGGACCGGTGTCCAGCCCCGCCGCAGTCCTCACAGCAGGGCTGAAAGGCGACATGATCAGGCCGGTCGAGAGAGCGCGCCCTTCACTCCCTCAAGCACTGGGCCCTCACGTGCCCCTTCTCACTGCACCGCCAGCACCGCCCGTCGAATGCTCCTGGGCTCGCCGCACGCGACGCTGGCCTCCTCTTCACTTGAGCCTTGCGTCCTCTCACGTCACTGCGGGGCCGAGCGAAGGTAGACAGGGAGCTCGCGGTCTGCATGAAGGCCTCAAACTCCATTGCACGAGCAAAAGCCACTTGCACGTCAGCTGGGTGTGCCTGCCTCACATAAATCTGCAGCTGGTGGTCCACCAAGGCATCCAGGAAGGCATCACGTGCCAACACGGTGACCATTTCCTCACCGGCCGTTGGGTACGCCCTTCTCTTTAGTGCCTCTAAGTCGTGGGCCAGCTTGGACAGCGTCTTGCCCCTCTGCCTCGTCCTCTTCTTCAGCTGGGCACGATACACCTCAGCCTGGTGGCGGTACCCGAAGCGACGACACAGTGCCTCAGCAATGTCAGGGAAGGAGGCACACTGCGTTGGTGGGAGGTGGCCAAAAACCTCGATAGCTGGACCCCTGAGAGCTGTGGCCAGCTGCAAGGCCTTCTCAGCCTGGTCCCAGCCCTGTGCAGCCACCAGCAGATCAAACTGGGCAGCATAGGACTCCCAGGCAACCTTACTGTCGTACTCGGCAGGCTTGCGAGACTTGAAGCGGGGGAAAGGCGAGCGAGGCGGTGAGATTTGAGGTGACAAACGGCCGATTTCTTAAACAGTGTAATCCTGGGATACCATGTAGTAAGTTAGGTGGACACACAGAATCCGATTTCTTAAAAGCATCTGACGCGGTTCTGTGCCTGGCTAGGATCCCACAATATTGGAACATTCGGGTGTTGACCCAGCACACAACGTCGGGCAAGGATACCCACCCGAAAGAGAAAGACGAAATGTAAGAAATGTATTCATGATGTATAAAATCGCTTCAGAATAAACAATATATATGTTATTTTTCTAATTTTGTTAGTATTTCTCTATTCTTTCAAAGCAGTAACCTTATAATCACTAGTAAAATGTTTTAAGACAACATGCATGGTCGCGCTGGGATTGCGGCGCGACACAAGCAAAACAAACTTCATCTGCTGAGCTGCACCAAGCTGGGAATTACTTCGTAATAATGGTACGTATAATATATAAATATATGTAAAATAGTCAAAATAAGGAACATCATGCAAGGAGTGTCCGAATGTTGCAGCATGGTTAGAAGTGAAACCATCAAACCCACCTGCCACTCTCGGAAACAAAAGTTACTACGACGCCTCATCATAGTACTACAATTAATTCCAGTTATTTATTTTGCACTTTCAGCCCTTTTACAAAAGGTTTTAAGCTCACACGTCCCTCTACTATCAGCAGTAGGTATGACAGGTTGATTGTAAACACCACAACCCCGCTGATTAGTAGGTTAGCTTGATATGCCGTGGAGGGAGGAGAGGGATTCATCCCCGGTTAAAATTAGGTTATTTTTGTTTAATATAACAGTGGAAAAGCATAGCAGATAAACATATATACATGAGAGAGAGGAGCGATGTAAACGCTGTTAAAAGTGAAAGAGCTGTGAAGAAGGACCGGGAAACAAGGTGAATGGGAGGGACGTGGATAATATTAGGTGGAGTTGCGCTTTTCTATTACCAATATAATATTCTGAAACATATTTTGTCTTGAAGTAGGCACGATTAGGTCAGGTTAGGTCAAAGCAAGGTAAGTTAGGTTAGCTTACGTCAAGATGAGGTTTATAGATTTACCATTACCACATGATAGTCTAATTTACTATTATTATAATCATTTGTTGTTAAGGTAATTGTCATTTATTACATATTATTATTATTATTATCATCATTAGTATAATTGCCTGTACATGCCTGTACATGAAGCACATACTTAATGCATTACTTTGTTTTAAATACAGTTAAGTGTATATGTAATCATGTATTACCTATTTCAGGCCTGAGAACTTTTCTGTGGCATTGTTAATCTCCTACAAGAACTTGACTATGAGGAAATAGAAGAAATTCGGCGCTTGAGATTACCACGTACAGTACTACGGGATCGCAGTGACCCAATGGTATACCTCACGGAAGAGGAATTCATCCAAAGGTAATTATCCCATTCGTGGTAGTTATATGTTTCTATCTATTTATAATTATATATTGGCATCTTTTTGTGGAACATTTCTGAAAGATTAAAAATTTCAACAGGTATCGACTATCAAAGGATTAGTGATGTGACATCAAGCAGAAACTAAAACTAGTGTCTTCACAGCTACAGCAACGTGCACTGAGAAATTTCAGAAATATGATATCAGAACTGGAAAATGAAGGTAAACAATGTGATCAGTTTAACAGTGGTCGCTATACTGAACAGGTACAATACCTCGCCTCAGATTTTGACGGGTTTTCAAGATAGAGCAGCAATGGAACCTGTTGCAACATATATGTATCATACACAGTCTTACCCTTCCTACCCATATTCTTACCTAATACTTATAGGGAGAACTCTACCAGTTTGTGCTATTTCACAATAGTTTATGATCTTTTATTGATAAACTTTCCATCTCTGTTCTTTCAATGTATATTTGTGTGTATAATTTCTAAGTGGAAGATGACATATACAGAGAAATGTACACCTCAATGGGCAATGTAATGTTTTTATGTTTGGTTGTGTTGTGGAGATACAATTAAAATGTACAAGTATAAAATAAAATAACAATACTACACTTCAAGTTATTCTTTATTTTTATTTTCTTCAGTGGTACCTTATGGTAGTGGTTGGTGTATACCAGCTACCCTTTCAAGGGCTGCAGCAATTCTCTGCAGCAGATGCCATTCTGTCTGCCGCCGACCCAATTTTATCGGCAGCAGAAGCTACGCTGTCCAGCGTTGTCGCCACTTTTGCAGCAAGGGCCTCAAATGTTGAGGCCAGTTCATCACGAAAGTGTTTCTGCTGCTTGGCACACCTGCCATAAGCAGCAGATTTGCTTTCTGCTGCCTTCCTCTTTCGTCCTGTGAAGGACTGGTTTTGGGGTGGCAGCTGTGGCACTACTGCTGCGAGCAGAGCAGGTGCCTTTTTTTAGTACAGGATGAGCGGAGGTTCTAGCACCTGGGAGGTCCACATCATCTTCCGCATCTATAAGTTCTGCAAAATAGATAAAACATATAAGTTACACATCTTGAAATATTTTCACTAATCCCCACTTCACCCCATGCTCTATTCATACATACATCTTGTGGGGTATACATACATTATACATACATTCATACATTCATATACATTCATACATACATCCTCTCACTCTTGCCATCTCGAACTCTCTCACATTACCTTATCTAACTGACCAGTCTCAGGCAAAAATTTTAATTACTTGTATATTTTGCCTATCTCTTGTATGAAGTGTCCAGGCTTGACATTCATATAGAACAATCTTTTAAAAGCAGGACTGTATGGAATGTTGATTAGCTGTGATAATGGGCATGCATACAGTCAGTTATTCATATTTTAAGTAATAGCAATTAACAATACTTTCTTCTCATTGGTTATTGAAAGTACAATTTATTGGTTAAGCTTTTTCAGTTATAACACCCATCGGGCTAAATAAGTGGATACTAAAATGTAGGATTTTATGGAAGAAGTGTTATGATGGCTTGAATGCCTTGAGAACATAACAAATTGATAAATTTCCTCGAAGACAGCGCGCGCGCCATGCCGGACGCGGAAGCGAGGGAAGATGGCGGGAAACTTGACGCCAACAAACCCGTGTTTCTCAGGGGCCGCGAGGCCACTGGTGGGCCCCCAGGAGCCCTCCACGGGGCCGCTGCTCCAACAAGGCCCCGGTCCCCGCCCACGGCATCAGGAAGGGCAGAAGCGACACTCCCAGGGCTCCCGAAACACCCCTTGTCGAGCCACGGGCACCCCGCCATATCCGGTTGGCACCAAACTGCCTCACTCCTTATGTCTCTCACCTCATCCCGCACCGCCTACAGGTCCTTCTCCAGCTCGCCCTTCACCGTCTGCAGGTCACCCTTCACTGCCTGCATATTCTGCTCCAGTTCACCTCGCACACTTTCGCAGGAACGATCGGTGTAATCCTGCGCCTCCGCCCTCAAGGAGCCCAGGCTAGACTGTAGCACCTCCATCAACTGCTGTGTGTGTTCCGCCTGCCGCCGTGCCTGTTCTGACTGTTCTGCCCTCATAGACGTTATCAGCTCGAGCTGGTCGGGCTTCCTCTCACCCGGCTCAGTCTCACCACCACCGCCATTAGCCTCAGCATGCTCCATCACACTAACCAGTCACAAGCAACCACAAGCACGGTAAAACACAGGACACTAAATCCTCACTCCTGACACCACTGTTACCTTCTCACCCGTGGTTGTCCACTTTGACTGGCTGTATCAGCTTTATTGTCAAGGATCCAGAGCACACAGGAGCACATTAGCACGAGGCACACAATGGCGGGTAATGGACACTGGACAGAGAAACACCAGCTTACTCACGTCCTTTACTGAGTCCTCAGATCACAGTACATCACAGGGCAGCCTCCACACACACACACACACACACACACACACAGAGCACTCAGGCACTCACAGGCGTTCCCAGGGGCGGGCACAACAGACCACAACAACAGGCAGCATGTCTTAATAACAAAGCGTGCGTCTCCCAGTCTTGCCTCGCACGTGCTCTCTTGTTGACTCCTCCCCCGCGCCACGTGCCAACACTCACAAAGCCAGCCCGCGCCAACACACATATGCACATACACACACATTCGTAACAATATGTATGTTGTAAGGGAGATTAGAGAAGCATTATCATTATCATGTAACAGCTTCCTACTGCTGTGTTAACACCTCCTCCAACCTATGTACATGTATACCTAAATATCTGAAAACTTTTTTTTATGTAGGAGAGAAGGGCAGCCAAAGGCAACACAATGTTAAAAAAAAAAAAAAAATGGCCCACGATGCTAGTTCTCTAAAAAATAAGAAGGGTTAGCCAAAATTAGGGAGCAAATGTCTTGACACCTCTCTCTTAAAAGAAGACAAGTCGTAGGAAGATGGAATTACAGAAGCAAGCAGGGAACTACAGAGTTTACTAGTGAAAGGTATGAATGACTAAGAGTACTGGTTAACTCTTGCGTTAGAGAGTTGAACAGAAAAAGAATGAGAGGAAGAAGAAAGCCTTGTGCAGCGAGGCCGCAGGAGGAGGAGATGCACGCAGTTAGCAAGATCAGTAGAACAGTTAGCATGAAAAGAGCGATAAAAGATAGAAAGAGATGCAACATTTTGGCTGTGAGAAAGAGGCTGATGACAGTTAGTCAGAGGACGGGAGTTGATGAGACAAAAAGCTTTTCATTCCAACCTATTTAAGAAAACTGAGTGAGTGAAACCCCCTAAACATGCGAAAAGTACTACATAAGGCCTCTGTACAGAGTAAGCAGTTGGGGCGAGAAAAACTGGCGGAGAGGCCTCAGAACACCTAACTTCATAGAAGATGCTAACAAGAGATGAAATATGAAGTTTCCAGTTTAGATTATGAATATAGGACAGACTGAGGATATTCAATGTGGACGAGGGAGACAGTTAAGTGTCATTGAAGAAGAGGGGATAATTGTCTTAAAGGTTGTGTCGAGTTGACAGATGGAGGACTTGAGTTTTTGAGGCATTGAAAACTACTAGATTTTCTCTGCCTCAATCAGAAATCAAGTGTTCTGTGTCGTCCCTGCGTGATCTGGTAACTTCCTGAAAGATTGGACGTCTCTGAAAGCACGTGGAAAGATGTAGGGTGGTATCATCAGTGTAGGAGTGGATAGAGCAAGAAGTTTGGTTTAGAAGATCATTATTGAGCAATAGAAAGAGAGTGGGTGACAGGACAGAACACTGAGGAACACCGCTATTAATAGATTTAGGAGAACAGTGGCCGTCTACCACAGCAGCAATAGAGCGGTCGGAAAGGAAACCTGAGATAAAGTTGCAGAGAAAGGATAGAAACCGTAGGAGGGCAGTTTTGAAATCAAAGCTTTATGCCAGACTCTATCAAAAGCTTTTGATATGTCTAACGCAACAGCAAAAGTTTCACCGAAATCTCTAAAAGAGGATGACCAACTCAGTAAGAAAGCCAGATCACCAGCAGAGCGACCCTGATGGAAGCCATACTCATGATCAGATAAAAGATTGTGAAGTGACAAATGATTAAGAATCCTCCTACTCAGGACAGATTCAAAAACTTTAGACAAATAAGAGATTAAAGCTATAGGACGGTAATTAGAGGAGGTTAGAACGGTCACCCTTTTTAGGAGCAGGCTGAATGTAGGCAAACTTCCAGCAAGAAGGAAAGGTAGAAGTTGACAGACAAAGTTGAAAGAGTTTGGCCAGGCAAGGTGCAAGCACAGAAGCACAGTTTTTTAGAACAATAGGAGGGATACCATCAGGTCCAGAAGCCTTCCAGGGGTTTAGGCCAGAAGGCATGGAAAACATCATTATGAATAATTTTGATTGAAGACATGAAATAGTCAGAGGGAGGAGGAGGAGGAGGAACAAGCCTAGAATCATCCGAGGTGGAATTGTTAACAAAAGTTTTAGAGAAGAGTTCAGCTTTAGAGACAGAAGAGATCAGGATGAAATAAAGGAGGGAAAGATGAAGAAGTAAAGCAATTGGAGATGTTTTTGGCAAGATGCCAGAAGTCTTGAGGAGAGTTTGAGTTTGAAAGATTTTGACATCTTTTATATCTGAAGGAGTGTTTGGTAAGTTGATTCTGGAAAGAAATATAAAGTGCGTGAGATTCAGGAGATGGAAGGCTCAAGTATCTTTTGTGGGCAACCTCTCTAACATGTATAACACGAGAACAGGCTGTGTTAAACCAAGGTTTAGAAGGTTTAGGTTGAGAAAAGATTGAAGAATTTATACCTCCATGCCAAACATTGTCACACCTGTTACGTGTTCAGCACAATGAGATGGGTCTCTTGACACGGAAACAGTAATCATTCTAAGGAAAATCAGCATAATACCTCCTCAGGTCCCTCCCAACTGACAGAGGCAAAACGCCAGAGGCACCTTCGCTTTGGGGATCCTGAGGAGGGATTGGAGAAATAGGACAAGATACAGAAATGAGATTGTGATCGGAGGAGCCCAACGGAGATGAAAGGGTGACAGCATAAGCAGAAGGATTAGAGGTGAGGAAGAGATCAAGAATGTTGGGCGTGTCTCCAAGACGGTCAGGAATACAAGTAGGGTGTTGCACCAGTTGCTCAAGGTCATGAAGGATAGCAAAGTTGAAGGCTACTTCACCAGGATGGTCAGTGAAGGAAGAGGAAGGCCAAAGCTAGTGGCGAGCATTGAAATCTCCAAGGATGGAGATCTCTGCGAAAGGATAGAGGGACAGAATGTGCTCCACATTGGAAGTTAAATAGTAAAAGAATATACTATAATCAGAGGAGCTAGGGAGAGGTACTGAGGTAGACAGCACAGATAAATTTAGTTAGAGAGTAACTGTTGAGTCGAAGCCAGATGGTGAAAAACTCGGAAGATTCAAGAGCGTAGGCATGCGATAAAGTTAAGTCAATCGTTGCATACATAGATGCAACATCCAGCTTTAGAACGAATACGAGAATAGAGAAAGTAGGAGGGAACAGGGAAGGGGCTACTGTTAGTAGCCTCAGACAGCTGTGTTTCGGTGAGGAAAAGATGAGGTTTAGTTATCCTTTTGCATTCGAGCATTGATAAGTTTGAGTATTTAGACATTCGAGTATTGAGTCTTCACTGTATACAGGTAACTCTTGATTTATGCGTGTTTAATTTACATGTTTTTGTTAATATGCGACTGAAAAAATATTAAAATCAATTAAATTTGTGCGATCGATTTGCTTATACGCGATTTGGCCCAACTGCATTTTCAAACTGAGCGCCAGACGCAATTTCAAACTGCGCGCCAGGGAGTTCCGCAGCTGGCTTACAGGTGGGAGCTCGGCTGCCATGGACACACTCTTCTGCTACACTGTGATGCAAAAAGAATTTTCCAAGAAAAAGCACCAGACCATCATGCTGTAGTTTTTCAAGAAAACACCAGTGGAAGATGTAGTACTAGACGAGGATATGGACGATCCCGTGGAAACGGTGGAAGCAGAAGCGCAGGAGGATGATGACATCCTTGACTTGTAGGTGGACAGCGACGGTGAGTGCTTGCGAGGGGTGAAGACATTGGTGTCCTGCGTTTATTTTTTTACTAGTGTTTACTTTTATACTGTGGGGTTATTTTTGATAAGTGGATTTTTGAGTGGAAAAGCTCAGAGGAAGATGGTCACTG
>NC_059301.1:35948883-36071383 GCF_017591435.1 Portunus trituberculatus
TGGAAAATGCAATATAAAGAAAGTGTAATTACATATTATAAATTAATCCCATAATTCTCATTTTTAGTGATTTTTTGTTATACTGAAATTTCACTAATAGGATTATCGTACATTTCTACAACTGGGCTCCATAAAATCTAAATGTAAATTTGAGGATCTTAATTTTCATTTCATAAATTCTTATACATATTTCCACAATGTCTACATTCCTTGATAGGTTCTTTAGTGGGAGACAATGACAGGAAGATATAACGTTGTCCCTTTTAGACACTGTTTTGTCTTCACCACCATAAACAGGTACTTTCCTTATATTCTCAACAATCCAAACTCATAATCACAGACAATGTCAACTATAAATACTTCTTTTCTATCTTACTGTACATATTCCTTCCTTAGCACACTACATTAAGTGAAAAAGAATCTGCAAAGTATGATGCAACGGACATGAACAACTGGTGGAGGCATGTACATGGCACCAAACCCCTGAATTTTGGGGAAATGGCAAAAGGAGAAGAGTAATCTACAATGGCTTACCCTGGGGTGTTAGCTGCTTCCCTGTTCTGAGACAGGGTAACATAATGGTGGTAGAGCTGCAAAGTCTCTTGTCGCACTTTGGCATGATAAAGCATTACTCTGTCACGGTACATTTGGTGCAGCTCACTCATGCTGCCCATGCCAACATCATGCAGAGTCTTCTCCACCACATCCTGCATTAATAAGGGAAAGAAAATAAGACTATCTTCTAACATGTCTGTAAGAAGTCAATTATTTAATTGTCATAGTCTGTAATAGAGAAAATTTTGAAATATTTGTGCAATAAAAGGCGAGTAAGGATTTTAATGAAAGATTAGCATCCCACATATTGCTGCACATATCCTGTAAATACTTTTACTACACTGTTTCTTTTTCTACTTTCCATTCATCATCTAACTAACTGCTCCTCTTCCATTCTCCATCATATTTATTTATATTCATCACTGCCTAGACCACTGAATAGTCAGCTCACTAACATGGAAAGGGCAGCGGTCTGTCAGGAGAAGATTGTCAGTGTTGGCACGCAGCATACGAGTGATCTTAGTGAGAAATTCATGTGTCACATCTGTCAGCAGCCGCAACACACTCTCTGAAGTGTCTGTGTACCCTGTGTGGGCACAGATAGTGGCCACTGCCTTGCGTAAGATGAGACGTGCTGTGCTGCCCTCCACCTCCAGGATGTGTTGCTGAGTCTTGCCTGTGGTGAATGGCCTGCAACATACAAACTCAACCATAACAACAGAGTAAATTGGATCAGATTATCCTAGATACAGACCTACTACACTGATCAGCAAAGGACAGAATAAAATAACGACTCTAAAAGACAAACTATCACCTCTCCAGAGAAGACACATATGCATATATGGCATGACCTACGTGTGTTCCGGAGGGAGAAAGTTGAGGAAATGTGGCTTGGTAGTTTTGCGATTGAGAACAAGGTCCTCTGGAGGGGGTGGGCAGGATGGGAGGCTAGTGCTGTCCACACCAACAGTCTGTTTTACAAGACAAAATTATTATCTTTTATAATGAATCAAATTTGAAATTAATTTTGTTGCTATAAGTCATCATATTTTATGAGCTAAGCCTTTTAATATAGCTATTCATCTTTATCATACTAGACTGCTTCCCTTAGAAAAGGATGTCTGAAGATTAATCTCAATATGTGAATAATGCCCCACCTCTGTACTTTTCAGTCAACTTTGATGATATGTATAAAGAATACAATACCATTCTTCCAACTCAGCCATGGAGTGAACAGGCAGCCTGCACTTCTCACTTTGTATGTTATTACAAATACAAACTTGCACTATGAAAACTAAAAAATTACTACCTTTACCTAAGTTATCCTTTTGCTAACAATTACTGTTGAACCTCAATAACTCTGATTTTGCCATATATCAGACTCTGACTGCCCCAGGGACTAAAGTCCGAATTGAACTGCCTCCCAAGATTTTATATTTTTGAAATTTGTTTTTAAACTTTTTTATTTCATTTTAAATTGAAATGATCCAAAATTTAATTCCAACTCAAAATTGTATCTTTTGTTGTAATTTAAAATGATATCAAACAAAAGTGGATCAGAGTTTATATCGATTTTGTAAATATTTTTGAAGTGTAAAAAAACACTTTTTGATATATTCGCTTCTAAAGATTTTTCATAATTTCATCATTGTTTTGTTATTTGTATTCATTTGATTGGCACAAAATTTTCACACATAATTGCATATACAATAGTGATTTCATGGAGCATGATAATATGATAACGCATCAGATCCCTACTTCTCTAGATAATATTATTCACTCGTATGTGCAGGTTGGGAAGGTGCCATCAGCAGCTTCACGGCAATCTGCTGTTTTACTACTGAACTGAACACTCTCTGAGTTATTAGTACATTAAGGTGAGATAATGATACAGAGAAGTATTTATTACTCGTCTGGTCCAACTTTATACCTCTGTCTCAACATAGTCTTTTGTAATAGTGTTATTGTGTTATTGTGAGTGTTATGTGATGTATAGTGATAATGAAGGTAGTGAGAAAAAAGTGCTTGAAAAGAGGATAACAGTCTTATGCTGTAGAGAGATGGTGGAGAAGCATGGCAGTGAAGCGTGGGGTAAGGCGAGCGTCTTGGAGGAGGAGATAACACATATGACAGAGGTGAGAGGGGAGGCAAGGATTCAAGGTCCAGCTGTCTCACAGTGATAGACTTGCTTGTTTCTTGTCTTGTTGTCTTCTCATCTAAAAGTTTCTGAATCTAATCCTCGTCAATTTATGCCTGTAATGACGTTATTTCTGACGCCTGGCCACTTACTTTCTAGAGCGAGAGCAAGGAATATACAAAAAGGAAGTTTGGAGCACAGCAACGGTCCTGTCATCTGTTAGAAGCGAGTACTTTCACAGAAAACATTTTCAGGAGTAACTTAAGAAGATTTCTCCCATGCTTCTTCCCCACCCCCTAATTTTCCCTACATTCTCTCGTGGTTATGAACTTATGAGGCAAATAAAACATATATATATATATATATATATATATATATATATATATATATATATATATATATATATATATATATAGGCAACCTCCGCTTAATGAAGGTTCACACAACAAAATTTCACTACAACGCAGGTTCCCTTTTACTACCATCTGCTCGTTTAACGAACACCAAACTCGCATTAACAAAATTTTATCCAGGTAATTTTTTTCAAGTTTGAAAGCCCCGCCATATAACGCAAGCCGACAGGCTTTTGAATACACCAGCGCCTCTCGTGGACATAACGCGCACCACTCACTCCCCTAGTTCAAAGCAATAACTCCGTCAGCAGCAGCTTGTCTTCCCTTGCTCTACATGCCACCAAAATGCCCTGCAATGTTGCCTAGCATTGCTAAGAAGACCAGGAAGTCTCTCTCGAAGTGAAGCTGCATATTATTCACAGACACGAGGCGAGAAAACTAATAACATTGCTTCCCACCATGGCTTGACTTCATCTACTGTCTACCATTTTCAAGTCAGCAGACTCTCTTAAAAAAGCTGGTGAGATCATATCTTCCTTGCAAGCTAAAAGAACCACCTGAACTCGTGACTCTACAATGGATAAAATGGAAAGCCTTGTGGAAATGTGGTACATAAGTTTTGTATGCGGTACAATGATGCACCCTTTGTTTACATTCCACAGGTTGCCAGCTAGCACATTTCCCGCTCCACTCTCCCTCCCTTCATAAATTCAAGGTCATCAACATTATAAAGTTACTTACATACATACATTAGTGTACAGTAAAACCTCAGCTCACGACCATAATTCGTTCCTAAATCCTGTTCGTCACCCGATTTGTTCGTCCCCTGAATCAATTTTTCCCATAAGAATGTATTGAAATACCATTAATCCGTTCCAGATAAAAGAAAAATCATACTTTTGTCCATAAAACCAATTCAAATTAGACCTTTAATGTATGCATGACATGAACGAATTAATTATAAAAAGCCTAAATTGTTTTACTTATCTAAATGCTATCAAAATGATAAGATGAATAAAAAAGAAAAGGTTATTTACTTGAGAGACTGGACGTTGATGGCATGATGGAATGGAGGAGAGGAGGATGGGGAGGAAGACAGACAAGACCCGAGAAGACAGTCATGATAGAGGACTTTGGATGTGCCCAGTGTGCCAGAGCTACACAACAGGTGTGTAGCGTCACAAGTCAGTGCTGCTATGTGGGGCCCTGTTATAGCAGAGAGGATAATGCTGAGGAAGCTATAGTAGAGTGCGCCGGTAACATCACCATGCCCAGGAAAAAAAGGATAAAATCGTGGTGGCACGGAGATTATGTTATGTAATATTTTTCGTATGTTCCTGTTTCTATTTTCTTTTGTGCTCATGTTTTGTTTTGTTGTTGTGTGATAGCCGGGTTGGCTATCACACAAATGGCTCGCCTTCTGGTGAGCCGTTTAACCGCGTTCATCCCCTGGGTCGATATATTGACAAATTTTTTGGTCGTCTCCCGAATTGTTCGTCCTTAGAGACATTCGTCAAGCAAGGTTTTACTGTACATTATAATGACTTACTATACATTTCAGCGGTGGACAAACGGTGTTTTTTGCAGATATCTCCTAAACGAATTGTTGGATGAGTACGATATTTCAACACACTACCTTGAACATCCATTCGTAATTTATGGTTAACATACCACAGTGCTATATGTTATGTGAGGAGTTTACTGAGTGATATTACGCCTAATCCAGTCGTCATATCAAAGGTGTTATACAGAATCGAACGAGTGTGGGGTACTCGTCTAACCCCTTCATCACCACCACCACCACCCCAAAGAACCCCCAGACCACTCCTTCTCTACCCCGGTATCACATGACCGTCTTCCCCGCTTCCCTCTTCACCCCCTATTCACACCATCAGCCTTCCACCTTTGATTTTTTTTCCCTATTGTAATTACATACGTATAGGTATAATAGTTACATACGTCAGTACAGGCAAACCCCGTTTTACGAAGGGGTTACATTCCTAAAAAACACTTCGTTAAGCGAAACTTCGTTAAGCGAACCGATTATAACAAGTTTAACCCCTGACTTGAACTTCCACTGAGAGTAAGCAAAGCGAGAGTGCATCATAGTACGGTGAAAGGTTTAATGAAAGTAAAAGTTATGAAGTTTAACATTTAGGCAGTTAAATTTAATTTAAGTCATTATAATGTATACTAATGTATGTATGTATGTAGCTTTATAATGTTGATGATCTTAAATTTACGAAGGGAGGGAGAGTGAAACGGGAAAGACACTAACCGACAACCTGTGGAATGTAAACAAAGGGCGCATCATTGTACCATATACAAAACTTATGTACCACATTTCCACAAGGCTTTCCATTTTATCCATTGTAGAGTCACGAGTTCAGGTGGTTCTTTTAGCTTTCAAGGAAGATGCGGTCTCACCAGCCTTCTTAACCTATTCGCCCCGGAAGTTAGAAAACACGCGCTGCGCTCCATCCGGGCGGCCCGCGCGCGCCAAGATTTGAAGTTTTAGTATTGAATAATCAATGTTTTAGCCATAAACTCAATATATTCATCACATACTATATATCAGGATGTGTAAAAATATTTGTATGTTACAATACACTTCCCATTGCTATGCTAAAAAGGATAACAATACAAAATTTTATTTTATATTTTATTATGTTTTTTTTTTTTTTATTGCAATTCGGGGGATTTCTCCCTGAATCTCTTGGGTGGTGGTGCTGTGATGGCAGAGGTGGAGGGCTGTGAGGGAAAGGCGGAGGTGGAGGGGAGTGCGGTGAAGCCGGAGGTGGAGGGCTGTGAGGGAAAGGCGGAAGTGGAGGGGAGTGCGGTGAAGCCGGAGGTGGAAGGCTGTGAGGGAAAGGCGGAGGTGGAGGGGAGTGCGGTAAAGCCGGAGGTGGAGGGCTGAGGGTAAGGCGGAGGTGGAGGGGAGTGCGGTGAAGCCGGAGGTGGAGGGCTGTGAGGGAAAGGCGGAGGTGGAGGGAGTGCGGTGAAGCCGGGAGGTGGAGGGCTGTGAGGGAAAGGCGGAGGTGGAGGGAGTGCGGTGAAGCCGGAGGTGGAGGCTGTGAGGGAAAGGCGGAGGTGGAGGGAGTGCGGTGAAGCCGGAGGTGGAGGGCTGTGAGGGAAAGGCAGAGGTGGAGGGGAGTGCTGTGAAGTCGGAGGTGGAGGGCTGTGAGGGAAAGGCGGAGGTGGAGGGGAGTGCGGTGATGTTGGAGGTGGAGGGCTGTGGCCTGGTGGTGGTGAAGGTGGGTAGAGGAGGTGTCTTGCATTGGGTGGTGGGGAGTGGTGGCTCCAGGCATAGAGGGTGGTGGCAGACCCTCACCACCCCTACTTCATCCCCACCAGGATCCTCAGACTTGTGGAAAGAGAAAGATAAAATTTAGATTTCATTCAATAAAATAAAGCCTCCATAATATATACAGTACAATATATAATTTGTTTTCATATAATGAATTATATACTTACTAAAATGAAGTACTCCAGCTCCGACACCTGGTATAAGGGCACCTTCACCCTCTTGCCCTCCATGACGAAAGATGAATGGACCATATAGCTTATAAAAATTTGCGCAATATATGGCAATCATGAATTGCCATATATAGTATTTCTGTCTGTACAGATAGCCTAAAGCGTCTTATATCAGAGTGAAACATCTCATTTGCGGTAAACACTGTTATTTATTGTTGAAAAGAGTCCCCTAATATATCTAGCATTTGCATGCCAGTATGCACACACACACACACACACACACACACACACACACACACATGCGCCTGGTAGCTCAGTGGTTAGAGCGCTGGCTTCACAAGCCAGAGGATCGGGGTTCGATTCCCCGGCCGGGTGGAGATACAGGCAAGCCCCGCTTAACGAAGGGGTTACGTTCCTAAAAAAACACTTCGTTAAGCGAAACTTCGTTAAGCAAACCGATTATAACAAGTTTAACACCTGATTTGAACTTCCATTGAGAGTAAGCAAAGCGAGAGTGCATCATAGTACGGTAAAAGGTTTAATGAAAGTAAAAATTATGAAGTTAAACATTTAGGTAGTTCAATTTAAGTCATTATAATGTACACTAATGTATGTATGTACGTAACTTTATAACGTTGATGATCTTAACTTTATGAAGGGAGGGAGAGTGAAACGGGAAATACACTAACCGGCAACGTGTGGAATGTAAACAAAGTGCGCATCATTGTACTGCATACAAAACTTATGTACCACATTTCCACAAGGCTTTCCATTTTATCCATTGTAGAGTCACGAGTTCAGGTGGTTCTTTTAGCTTTCAAGGAAGATGCGGTCTCACCAGCCTTCTTAATAGAGTCTGCTGACTTGAAAATAGTAGACAGTAGATGGAGTCAAGATGGTGACAAGCAATGTTATTAGTTTTTTGGCCTCTCTCTTCTCTGTGAATAATACCCAGCTTCACTTCGAGAGTAAGACACTTCCTGGTCTTCTTAGGAACGTTAGGCCACATTGCAGGGCGTTTTGGTGGTAAGTTGAACTAGGGAAGATGAGCTGCTGGTGACGCTGTTATGTTTTGACTAGGGAGTGAGTGGTAGGCGTGATCTTGATGCTACAGGTGACGCAGAATTTCTTCTGAGTCAGGCCTTTGTATCGGCAGCGCCTGCGTTGTCCATGAGAGGCTTGATCTTGATCTTTATTCTACAAGTGTCTCAGGATTTCTCCTGAGGCAGGCCTTAGTACCAGCAGCTCCTGGTGTATTCAAAAGCCTGTCAGCTTGCGTGATACGGTGGGGCTTTCAAATTTGGAAAAAAATTACCTAGATAAAATTTCGTTAAAGCGAGTTTGGTGTTCGTTAAACGAGCAGATGGTAGTAAAACGAAACCTTCGCTGTAGCAAAATTTCGCTGTGTGAACCTTCGTTAAACGGGAGTTACCTGTATTTGGGTGTGTCTCCTTTCACGTGTAGCCCCTGTTCACCTAGCAGTGAGTAGGTACAGGATGTAAATCGAGGAGTTGTGACCTTGTTGTCCCGGTGTGTGGTGTGTGCCTGGTCTCAGGCCTATCCAAAGATTGAAAATAATGAGCTCTGAGCTCGTTCCGTAGGGTAACGTCTGGCTGTCTTGTCAGAGACTGCAGAAAATCAAACAGTGAAAAACACACACACACACACACACACACACACACACACACACACACACACACACACACACATACGCACGAAAACCTGCAAAAAACTATGAATGGAAACACTATAAGAGAGAGAGAGAGAGAGAGAGAGAGAGAGAGAGAGAGAGAGAGAGAGAGAGAGAGAGAGAGAGAGAGAGAGAGAGAGAGAGAGAGAGAGAGAGAGAGAGAGAGAGAGAGGGGGATAGGATTATCACCTGACATGTGAGACTGATAAATTCTCTCTCTCTCTCTCTCTCTCTCTCTCTCTCTCTCTCTCTGTAAGCTGGTGGCTGTGGCTGATAAAGCTGACGAAACAAAGAAAAAATAAACCTTCATGCGAAAACTTATTCTTGTCTGCGATATAATAGTTACATATATTCATTTTCCTAGATAATATACATATCTAAGAAAACAAATGGCTGTTGGTTTTCTTGGGTACACTCATCTAAAACGCTTATGACCCACAAGACGTAATAATACGTCCCCGGACTGGAGGTAAGGCTTCTGGACATATATATATGTCAACGGACTGGTGCGCGTAGCCACCATGACGTATATATACATCCCCGTACTGAAGGGGTTAATAGAGTCTGCCGACCGGAAAATAGTAGACAGTAGATGGAGTCAAGATGGTGGCGAGCAATGTTATTAGTTTTCTGGCCTCTCTCGTGTCTGTGAATAATACCCAGCTTCACTTCGAGAGTAAGACACTTCCTGGTCTTCTTAGGAACGTTAGGCCACATTGCAGGGCGTTTTGGTGGTAAGTTGAACTAAGGAAGATGAGCTGCTGGTGATGCTGTTATGTTTTGACTGGGGAGTGAGTGGTGTGCATGATCTTGATCTTGATCTTGATGCTACAGGTGATGCAGAATTTCTTCTGAATCAGGCCTTTGTATCGGCAGAGCCTGTGTTGTCCACGAGAGGCTTGATCTTGATCTTTATTCTAAAGGTGTCTCAGGATTTCTCCTGAGGCAGGCCTTAGTACCAGCAGCTCCTGGTGTATTCAAAAGCCTGTCAGCTTGCAAGATACGGTGGGGCTTTTAAATTTGGAAAAAATTACCTGGATAAAACTTAGTTAAAGCGAGTTTGGTGTTCGTTAAATGAAGATGGTAGTAAAATGAAACCTTCGTTGTAGTGAAATTTCGTTGTGTGAACCTTCGTTAAACGGGGGTTGCCTGTGTATATATATATATATATATATATATATATATATATATATATATATATATATATATATATATATATATATATATATATATATATATATATATATATATATATATATATATATATATATATATATATATATATATATATATATATATATATATATATATATATATATATATATATATATATATATATATATATATATATATATATATATATATATATATATATATATATATATATATATATATATATATATATATATATATATATATATATATATATATATATATATATATATATATATATATATATATATATATATATATATATATATATATATATATATATATATATATATATATATATATATATATATATATATATATATATATATATATATATATATATATATATATATATATATATATATATATATATATATATATATATATATATATATATATATATATATATATATATATATATATATATATATATATATATATATATATATATATATATATATATATATATATATATATATATATATATATATATATATATATATATATATATATATATATATATATATATATATATATATATATATATATATATATATATATATATATATATATATATATATATATATATATATATATATATATATATATATATATATATATATATATATATATATATATATATATATATATATATATATATATATATATATATATATATATATATATATATATATATATATATATATATATATATATATATATATATATATATATATATATATATATATATATATATATATATATATATATATATATATATATATATATATATATATATATATATATATATATATATATATATATATATATATATATATATATATATATATATATATATATATATATATATATATATATATATATATATATATATATATATATATATATATATATATATATATATATATATATATATATATATATATATATATATATATATATATATATATATATATATATATATATATATATATATATATATATATATATATATATATATATATATATATATATATATATATATATATATATATATATATATATATATATATATATATATATATATATATATATATATATATATATATATATATATATATATATATATATATATATATATATATATATATATATATATATATATATATATATATATATATATATATATATATATATATATATATATATATATATATATATATATATATATATATATATATATATATATATATATATATATATATATATATATATATATATATATATATATATATATATATATATATATATATATATATATATATATATATATATATATATATATATATATATATATATATATATATATATATATATATATATATATATATATATATATATATATATATATATATATATATATATATATATATATATATATATATATATATATATATATATATATATATATATATATATATATATATATATATATATATATATATATATATATATATATATATATATGCTGCCCTCCGCCTGGGCCACACCTGCTGAGGCCGCCAGGAGGGTGGGCAAGTTGAGTGTTGGGATGGCTATGGCGGAGAGCCGGGAGTGTAGTGCAGTATGTTGAAAGTGGAAGCATGGGCATTGAAGCAGGAAATGTTCCATGGCATCAGGTGTAGTCCTACACCAAGGGCAGAAGGGGTCACGAGACAGACGTAGGCGGTGCAAGTGAGCACTGAGCGTGGTGTGGCTCAGGCAAAGGCGGGCGATGGCTGATGTGCCTTGCACTCCTTCCCATGACTGACTGACTGTTTGAATCTTGTAACGGCGCTCATCCTCCCCTACTGATGGACCCCCTCATCCCTCACCCCTTGCTACCTGCAACCTGCATGCCATCTGTTAGAAGCTAAGCTCCCTAATCAATTCCTCCAGTCCATTCATTGAACTGGTATATTCTAGCTTTTAGAAACCTTGAGCGAGAGTCAGGCTATGACGCAATCAAACGAAACATTTAAAAATGGCTTCCTGGTGGGAAGGGTATTTAATTATCAAAAAGTAAACTACACCATCTGGTAATTTAGAGTCTAAAGGTTTTGGAGAGGCAAATGTAATACCAAATCTTAAATCCCCCCTTTTCTTTTTTTTTTTTTTGTCTATGTGTGTGTGTGTGTGTGTGTGTGTGTGTGTGTGTGTGTGTGTGTAGAGGGAGGGGGAGGAATTCGTAAAAATCAGACATTCAGGTTTACCAGACCAACCTTTCCCTCTATTAGTTTGAGTTAGCAAGGGTCAACAGTACACAGATTCTTGAGACTAAAAATCTTGATGTTCCTCTCATTCATAGGGAGATGAACATTTATGAATTTCTTATATTTTATGGTTGTTTATACATTTAGTGTCATACAGGATGGCATACAGTACAACATTGAGAAGCAGTACTACTCACTTGCGCTCGGGCAATGAGCTGAGCCACCTGGCGCTGGTGCTGCAGCAGGCGGATGGTCTGAAGCACTAGTGGGTCTGTACGACACAATTCAGCTGGCAGACTGAAAAGACGGTAATGAGTTTCACACTACTAAACTTCACATATGCAATAGATACATACATTGGGAATTGATAGCTGATCTGTGAAAGAGAAGGGTACAAAGACAAAACAAAGAATGCACACCAATGCTAATTAAGACTGTTACTAGCAGCTTTAGAATATAATATGATGATAAGCACCTATCAGATCACAGCTATAAAAGGAAACCTAGCAAGGAGCTTCTGCAGTTCATCAGTTTCATGCCTTTTTTTTTTTTTTTTTTTTTTAAAGAAGAAAGCAATGACAATTCATAAGAGTCCTGTTTTATGTGAGGTAAAGTAACTAAAATAAACAATGTGAAATTACCAATTCAGTGTTCCATTCAGTGTTCTTATCACCTTTTTTTTCTATTTATGATAAGAAAACTGGTCAGGGGTAACAAAAAAATAAAAAAAAGACCCACTCAGTTGCCAGTCCCCTTACAGATCTGAAAGGGTTAGCCAAGACAGGGATAAATAACTTGAAACCATCCTCTTAAATGAAGTCAAGTTATAGGAAGATTGAAATACAGAGGTACGCAGAGAGTTACAGAGTTTACCAGAGAAAGGTATGAATGATTAAGAGTACTGGTTAACTCTTCCACAAGAGTTTTGGACAGAATAGGGGTGAGAGGAAGAAGAAAGCCTTGTGCAGCGAGGCCGCAGGACAAGGGAAGGCATGCAGTTAGCAAGATTAGAAGAGCAATTGGCAAGAAAATAGCAGTAGAAGATAGCAAGAGATGTAACATTCCAGCAATGAGAAAGAGGTTGAAGACAGTCAGTCAGAGGAGTGGATTTGATGAGTTAAAAAGTTTTGATTCCAACTTATCTAATAGAACTGTGAGTGGAACATCCCATACATGCAAAGAGTACTCCATACATGAGTGGATGAGGCCCTTGTACAGAGTTAGCAGTTGGAAGGTGAGAAAAACTGGCAGAGACACCTCAGAATGCCTAACTTCACAGAAACTGTTTTAGCAAGAAGTTCCCAGTTGAAATTATGAGTAAAGGGCAGGCTGAGGATATTTAGGGTATGTAGAAGTTGAGTGTCAATGAAAAAGAGGGGATAGTTGTCTGGCAAGTTGTGTTGAGTTAATAGGAGGAATTGAGTTTTTGAGGCATTGTTTTTTCTGCCTCAATCAGAAATCTTAGAAAGTTCAGAAGCTACGCACTCTGGCATCCTTTCACTTCCTGAAGAATTGGTTATTTCTGAAAAGAAATGGGAACGTAATAGTGGATAGGGAAAGAAAGATCATTAATGAACAATAGAAAGAGAGTGGGTGATATGACAGAGTTTGAGGAACACCACTATTAATAGATCTAGGAGGCCGTCTACCACAGCTGCAACAGAACAGTCAGAAAGGAAATGAGATAAAGTTGCAGAGAGAAGGATAGAAACCATAGGAAGGCAGTTTTGAGATCAAAGCTTTGTGCCAGACTCAATCAAAAGCTTTTGATACGTCTAATGCAACAGCAAAAATTTCATCAAAATCTCTAAAAGAGGATGACCAAAGTCAAGGGCTAGTGAAAAAGTGATAGAAGACCAACCCTTAGTGACAAACTTTCACTGAAAGTCCATGCAGTTAACTAACCCGATGACCAGATGCTAAAGCCATAGAAATGAAGATTTCAATGCAACATTCCTCAATGAAGCCAAATGAAGAGGCTCATAAGGGGACTTCATTAAAGAACACAAAACTAAAGACAAATCCCACACAGGAATGCATGGCAAATGAGGAGGAGCCGACTTGGCAAATCCCTGAAACAGATACATGAAATTTCCTCTCCCAAAGCCTTTATAAATTGAGAAAAAACATGTACATAACCCAAATAGGTAAGAAAACAATGAATGAAAGCACATTAAATGTATAATCTGGAAAAAAAATGGTACATAAGCAGTACAAGGGGTGGTGGGATGTACACACAACAGTAAAGGCGGTGTCACACTACCACTTTTTCCGTCAATTAATGCGATTTCCATCTATTTTTCAATGTTCCGCATGAACTTATCCCATGAATGTGTCAGACGGTAGGGATTGTTTCCGTCTGCAAATTTTCTGGCTTTGTTTACATACCAAGACCAAGACCACAAGACTTGCAGCGTCTCCTCAACCTGCTTCTACGTGCATTGGTTCTACCACTAACCATGAACGCATCCATGCACGCTTTTTGGCTTGTTTAGCTTGTCTAAGTTTCGTAATACACAGTATTACGTTCAGAGCAGCATATCTTTGCCGCGGCGTGGCCTCCATGCTTGTTTACATTGTCGGTCTGTGTTGGCAGGAAGTGACGACGAAACACTGTTTGTGTGTGACAGGCCGCAGCCAAAATATTATCGATTTTCTGAAAAACGATGGAAAAAGTAGACGGAAAAAATACTAGTGTGACACCGCCTTGAGGGCGGCGTCACACTAGTACTTTTCCGTCAATTTTCTTTGTCGCATTTGTCACCTGTAAACAAACATGGCTGCCCCTTCACCCTCCAGCCAGCTGCTGCTATTTTTTAGTTGCTATTTTTGGCCTTTAATGCTCTTTATGAGAAACTCTTCAGACAGCTTTGTCCACTCATACACGATAGACCTGCTCATCTTGGCCATTTGCTACTTGGAAGTTCTGCCTTGGAGCGTCTCACAGAGAAATGTAAACAAACAACTGAACCACTTTTTGCTGCTAGGCTGGAACAATATATATATATATATATATATATATATATATATATATATATATATATATATATATATATATATATATATATATATATATATATATACATACAAATACAGTTACATCTACTTATGAAGATGCTATTTAGTTGAGATTATAGCATCATTCCAATTAGCAAGAAAATAAATTCTATTATAAAACTTTTGGTTAGAAACCATAGATCTTAATTTGACTAAAAATTGACTCTAGAAGAAAATGGTGTGTTCCGTCTGGCTCAAGACGATGGAAAGAATTGATGGAACAGTAAAAAACCAACAGAAATCATTGAAGACGGAAAAAGTGCTAGTGTGATGCCACCTTAAGTGCTGCCGCCTGGCAGGATTGAAAGATCACTTGCACGGTAGGTTTGAATATGCTTGGGGCAGCTCCAGAAAGTAGCGAATTCCGGATAGTGGCGATCTGGATACGCGGGCGATTACTGTAGTTATTTTGGTTCATACGAACATTCTTAGGCAAAAACACTAATTTTCCAAGACCATAGTAAGAGAAACAACGCCACACCATCAAAGAATCTAGGTTATAATGTGGGTGTTGTGTAACGTGGATCGTAACGGGTTACTACCGGGTCTGCAGTACACACGGTTTCTCTGGTTGTCTGTAACCTGAAAGCTTGCCTCATCTGACCAAAGTACTTTATGCCACTTGCTTAAGTCCCAATCTTTGTGCTGAGATACAAAATGCAAGCCAACTGTTACGGTGACCATTGTGTAAAGTAAAGTTTTGAAACTGCACAGCAACTCCAGTATCACATGTCGCCTTTCACATATCTCCGCACACTTCTTTCAATCATCCAGTCAGCAAAGAGGGTTCCTGGCCTCAAGTACCTTGCTATGTATGCGAGGGTCAGCCTCAAGCTGTCTTTGAATAACGTTCAGAGTTCTCTGGGTCATACTGCGCTTACGCCCTTCAGGGTTATAAGGTGGTGGCGAAGCGTCTCTTCCTCCCTTACGATAAATTCTGGTCCAACGTTGAACAATTCTGAGAGCTATGCCAGTGTTCGCGGCAATTTCTAGTTTTGACTTATTCTCCCTCACTAAGGCACAAATGACTGAGATTTGGGCCTTAACAATTAGTTTCCAAGGTCCCATAATAGGTAGTAACAAGGCACAAAGGTAAGCTCACGCATCCACAATAAGGGGCCGTGAGGGGGGATGAAAGAAAATTCAAATTCAAGCACACGATCCATAGGCGAACGTTGACTAAGGAAACGTATCATCTACTTTGACTAGTAGAGCTACAGAGTTGTCAGATAGCGACATACAGCAAATAATGCCGTATGCTTAGGAGTTAAGAAGGGATTAATGAAATTTGGTCTGAGTGGAAGTCGTGTTCCCTTTCGCACCTTCCATTTTGACCAGCAGTGTACCAAGGGCACTGTGCACTGCCTTACTTGTCCCAGGAACCGAGGCATGGAAGCCACCTTTTGTTGTTGCTGGGTCTACAGCAGACGCCAATACTATCTCAGCCTCAGGACCAGCTGGTCAGGCACCAGCTGGTCCAGCCTGCCCCGGCCTCTATATAGCACTGCTTGTTCCCGACTGGGAATCGTCTACCTGTGAAGCTGGAGACTGGAAACCAGAGAAGGGGAAACCCTGGGAAGAGGAAAGGAGGGAAAGCCCTTTGCAATCACAAGGCTTACATGTTATTTTTGGTTGAGCGCTTGCACCAGCTAGTTGCTTTTTTTTTTTTTTCTGCAGCTGCTGTGACGAAGGGGAAGACTTACACTTACCGGATGAAGCCTTCCTCCTCTCAGTATGCTCTTTATTATTCTCCAAAAGATGTAGAAACTTGTCATGAGACAAGGACTTGCAGCAATCACGTAAAACAGGGCTACAAAACACCTCTTTACATGACAGACACTCCCCATGAGGCTCCACCATAAGTGACGGGCGGGAACGAGAACACTTCACACACTTATGTGGCATAATAACACACTTATAATCTGCCCGTAGAAGACAGACAAACCAAGGAGTGACGAAAAGTAAACCCAACTGCTGCTGAAAGAAAGGAGAAAAAAAAAAAAAAAAAGCAACTAGCTGGTGCAAGCGCTCAACCAAAAACAACATGTAAGCCTTGTGATTGCAAAGAGGAGAATGAAGGGCATCAGCCTGCTGGGTGGTACCAGGGAGTAGAAAATGGCCTGCGTGTCTTCTCAAAGAAAACGAGAAAGGGCACCTCAAGTATCTCTTTCGTTTCTATTTCTCGAGCTGTTAGACATGGTGTAATTTTACTGTGAGAATGAGGATTTAAGCAATAATTAATAATTATAGGCAGAAGTGTGTGTAATAACAAATGCTTGTTTAACAGTAAATGAGAAAACACTGGTCCTTTTAGTTGCAAATTATATGATGTAGAGCCTGAATAATGATGCTCTTTATAATAATGATGATCCAAATTGTCACTTGACTCACATCTGAAAGGAAGGCGTTTCCTCAGGTGAGGGCTGATGGAGGGCTGGTGGGGTGGGGTCAGGTGGCTGTGGGGTAAGCAGGTCCTCCATGTCTGCTGCACTAAGACCCCAGTCTTCTCCCCCACCCCGCTGCTGCTCCATCTCCTCCCCCCAGTGACCCGTGGTGCAGCTCATCCTTAGTGGCAATGCTTCCTGCTGGCCTCTCTTTCTCTCCCTTTCCTAAGCAGTGATGGTGATGTCAGGGTAGGACAAAAAATTACGGATATTCTGATCTGGTCTTCCCTCAATGCTGCTCACCAATGACTTGCTCCATTATTTATACAAGTTTGTTTCTTCTTCAACATTCTGCTTACAGATCATCAAATCCTTGAGTTATTCAATGTGTCTCTGTTTAAGTACTTCTGTAAAAAAGGAGAAAAAAATCATAGTGGAGACCACAATGCATAAGTGTTAATAGGCTTCATTCTCTCCCTCACACTCCCTCTTATTCTCCCCCTGACTGAGCATTTGGCCTCATCTAATGACCTTTATGATCTAAGATACATGCTTCAAATTACTGCCATTCTATATCTATTTGGTTGCAATGTCAGTGATATTTTCTTTTTTTGGAACAGATTAATCAATTTACCAATGATTTAAATGAGAAGTAAGGTTCCAGCTTGCATCCCAATCAGATTGCACCCAGGCTCAAGAAACAAATTAAAGACATACCCTGTGGCACCACTGTAATAATTTAAAAGTATGCATAGATTAAGGATAAAACAAACAAAAACTTAATGAACACAAAAAAAAAACTAAGGACACAAAAAATATTTTAAACATGATTAAGGAAAATTAAGGAAGGAAAAAACAATACAAGAGAATATATCGAACTGCAACAAGATAGGTAGAATCAAAAGCTTTTCATCTCATCAATTCCTCTCTTCTGATTGACTGTCTTCAGTCTCTATCTCATTGTTGCAACTGCATCTCTTGCTTATCTTCTACTATTATTTTCATGCCAACTGCTTTTCTTATCGAACTAATTGCATGCCTCTCCTTCCATAGGGAGGCAGTGGCATAGTGGATAAGGTGGTGAGCGTGGGATCGGGCAGACATCCACGCGTAGGTTCGAATCCCACCACGTACAGCCTTAAAACACTTTGCCATTTGTCGAATGGTTTAAAGTTACATACATATCACCATGATACCCACGTTCTAGGTGGTTGAACTCAAGATGAGCTTGGGCGGTGATATGGGCCCTAATATGGGTACCACTATAAATAAAATTGCCTGCGCCACTAATGGGCGGAAGCTGAACAGCGCTTCCCATACACTCTTCAAGTGTGCCTACAGGTGCTATAGGCCTTACCATAAAGAAAAGAAAAAAAAAATAGCTTAATATATACCAGACTTTCTTCTTTATCTTACCTCTATTCTGTCCACCTCTCTACTACAAGTTAACGAGTTTTATCAATCATTCACTTCTCTTTTCTGTAAAAAAAGCAGTTTTTGTTGCCTACCATTAGTTCCTCTTCTACATAAAGAAATAAACTGATTAATAAAGGCCAATTTTCAGGGTATAAATTTACAACAGGTCTTTCCTTTGGCAAATATGGCCACTTGTCTACTTAGACATTTTTTTTTAGGAAATGCAAAATTTGGTTTATTTTGGCTTCCCAAAAAAATAAACCAAAGCAAACATAATATAACCCAGAGATGGGTAAAGCTTTTCAGTGCAAGAATCACATTAAAAAATTCACAATTTGAGAGTCAATATTTAAAAGACAAAAATCTAAAAGACAAAAATAAAAGGGTTTTAAAGAGAAAGCCACTCTCCCATGCATACACACACCTGTGGAAAGAAAACAAAATATTCATAATATTATTTGGCACTGCTTGGTAACTTTGTCTTTTAAATTTACTAACACTTGGGGAGCTTCATAAATTCCTTTGGTGGCAGCATAAGGTCCATGGGCCATAGTTTACCCACATCTCATCTAACCTAACCTAAGCCTAAACCTTACTTAACCTAACCTAACCTAAACTTAATATAACTCATCTTTTGGCATGATTTGTTGATTTGATTAATATGCAGAACCGGGCTTTGCACCCTATGCACACCACACTTATATATATATATATATATATATATATATATATATATATATATATATATATATATATATATATATACTTAGGTAGCATTCTTACTGTAATATATGTCTGTGAAGATTTTAATCTGCAGAAGTTCAATGTTCACCCAGGATAGTGCTCTGATATTTGAACAGACCCACGCAGTAACACCACAAACCTCATCACTACACTCCTCCACCTCTAACTCCTCTGATTTTATATGTTTTAACACATATAAGTACTACTTTAGTAGTCTTTACCAGTCTATTATGAATTTGTAGCTGATTTCGAGGGGGTCAATGGGGAGGGTATGGAGCCTCTGTCCCACTAGGTTGGGTAAAGGGAGGGGAGGCTGCATTATGTTAGGTTAAGTTAGGTTTCATTAGTTAGTTTAAATTAGATTTTATCAGTATTTTAAGGATTTCTTTAGTCTTCTTACCTGGTGGACTTCCTATTCCCCAAACAACCACTGATAAAGGTTATATAGAGAGTGGAGAGCCACTCTCTTTAGCTTGCAATGGACACTCACTATAATAATCAATGGTGCTTCATTCTATTCTTAGGTTTTGACAATCAAGAAATATCTAAGAATCCTTGGTGACGATCAAGCCTGAGGGCTCTCCAGTCCCCTAAAGCTGCTTCACGTCAACACTCAACACCACTCGCGGGGCATTCGGGTTTATTTACGTCGCTTTATTCCCAACCCAAGCCATCACACCCACCTCAGGGATCTCTCCACCATTCTGGATATTTTTTTTACTTTGTTTGCTATCATCATCACCAAATTCAGAAACGATATCTAAGATATATGAATAACTTAACTTTCAGCTTACTAAACTAAGATACATGGATTTGGAATATTGTGAATTTCCATCAGTAACAGAAGAAAAAATCTTATGTAGGTAGTCTTATTTTACAACTAAACGATAGCTTAAGAATAAGAAACTGATGAAGATTCGTTTGCGTTTATGTTCATTATTTAACCATTTATGATGAAGTGAAACAGGTTATCAAAATAAAAATGAAGAAATTTTATTATGTGCGACTTTATTTATGTTCATGTTAATTTATCCTTCGACAATACCCACTCTATTCATTAGCTGCATTTTTTCATATATATCAATAGATTAATTCAATCCAATCTACGAAAACATAATATAAAAATGTACAAATATCTATATTAAGGCTGCTTAAAGTAGATGCGAGCCCCATGATTGGTCAGTAGCAGGGTCCAGGATTGTATGCCCGCGATTGGTTGGATGACTGGCGCTCAAAAGGAGTAAGTGTAGTGTTTACTGTCTTGCCTGAAATTTGACATTCCTGAGAAACATATATTTAGAATAATCTCTTTATCAGACTTGTGAGACATTTGACAGGAACAAGGTGAGGAGAAACGCATAGCAGGAGGATTTGACTGGAATGTGAGAGTGAGGTGAGGAAGCCTAGACTTGTTGATTGGAGGTCTTGTCCCCCATAGCTGTGATGATGCACCGCTATTGCCAGACCAAGAGTCCTTCCCCTGGAGAACGATCTAATCTGGCACATATAAAGACTATATGCTGTGTAATTTGTCACACGAGGTTGATCTGACAGTCACTGTAGTAAATTGTCAAGTTTGAAATTTGATAGCTATTGCCCATTGGTGATGTCCCTGATGTGTGAAGGACGAGGAGAATCATAACTCAAACTGGAGTTAAACTCAAGGCTGTGGAAAGGAGGGACCGTCTCGCACATGTATCCAGTACGCCCCACATAACATAACATAAATAATAGGATAACAAAGGGCCACCAGGGCCCATCTAGGTTATCCTGTATCAGTCGCACAGCGACATCGTCATCAGTACTTAAAGATACACTTACAAGTACACAATACATTATATACTAATTTTAAATATTTGGCCCATTAACAGGGCTAAGTCCTGCAGCGAAATCATCTACAATTTGTGGTCCCCATACATGGGGATCATGTCTTGTTTAACTATAGTAAATTTCTTATAAAAACTATCATGCAGTGCTATACATAATTATAAATCTAATAAATTTAAGTGCTTATCTAATCTGTTTTAAACATTGTCAAACTAGTGCTATTTACAACCGTCTCTGGCAATGCATTCCAGAAGTCTACCACCCTATGACTAAAGAAATATTTTCTTATATCTAACCTGCAGCCTTGCTTTCTAATCTTCCTGCCATGATTTCTAGTCCTATTTCCTCCTCTAAGGTAAAGAAAGATCTCACATCTATGTAGTTTGTATCTGAGAACATTTTAAATAACTCTATCATATCCCTCTTATACATCTCCTCTCAAATGAAAACATGTTTAATTCCTTTAATCTATCTCTATACTCCAGGCGCTTTAATGCTGGTATCATCCTAGTTGCTCTTCTCTGAACTGCTTCTAACATGTTGATATCCTGCCTATAGTGGGGTGACCAGGCCTGTATGCAATACTCTAAATGGGGCCTAACATAGGAATTATATAAGCTACGCACCACTTCCTTACTTTTATAACTAACATTTCTATTTATAAAACCCAGGATCCTATTTGCCCTATTTCTTGCTTCTAAACATTGCTTTGAAAATTTCATAGTCCTGTCTATCACTACTCCTAAATCCTTTCCTTCCTCTACTGCCTCTAGCCAACATCCCTCCATCTCATAGTTAAAGTTTGTGTTGTCTTTACCTAAATGCATAACCTGACACTTTTAGAATTAAACTCCATCTGCCACCTGTCTGCCCATGCTATCAGCCTGTCCAGGTCTCGTTGTATTCTGTAATTGTCCTTTTCACCCTGTACTGCACATGCTATCTTAGTATCATCTGCAAACTTTGATACTTTGCTACTAATTCCTATATCTAAATCGTTAATGTACACCAAGAAAAGAAGAGGTCCTAGCACTGATCCTTGGGGTACCCCACTAACCACTTCCTTCCACTCAGACATTGCCCCATTTAATACTACTCTCTGTTTCCTATCAGAAAGCCATTCACTAATCCAATCAACTAACCTACCCCTATCCCATGTAGTCTCAATTTGTACACTAGCCTCCTATGCGGTACCTTATCAAACGCCTTGCTAAAATCTAGATATATAACATCTATGCTATTTCCATCATCTAACTCCTTGGTAATATATTCTAAGATATCGAGCAAATTTGTAAGACAGGACCTCCCTGATCTAAAGCCATGTTGGGTATCTCTAATTAATCTATTCTCATTTAAATGCTCCCAAATACTACCCTTAATGATTTTCTCTAGTATCTTACATACTATACTAGTTAAACTGATCGGTCTATAATTATTCGCATCATCCTTCCTACCTTTTTAAATATTGGAGTAACATTAGCTAACTTCCAGTCCTGAGGTATCTCAGCAAACCTAAGTGATCTTTCAAAGATTAACTTAAGTGCTTCAGAAATACTGTCTACACCCTCCCTAAGTACTCTGGCATGTAGCTCATCAGGACCACTAGCTTTCCTATCGTCTAGTTCAAGAATAAATTTCCTAATAATTCCCGGTTTTATATCAATATTTTCTAAAGCTCTTAAACTACTCGTCGCACTGTTTGTAACAGGATTTCCTATTCTTTCCTAGTAAATACTGAAGAAAATTGTTCATTCAATAATTCTACTATGTCTTCATTTTGATCCACTACTACACCATCTTTTCTGAGTGGTCCAATCCTATCCTTATTTCTTTTATCACTGACCTTGTAATAACTATATAATTTTTGGGATCTTTACTCCCAGCTCTAGCTAGTTTTATCTCTGCCTGCCTTTTACTTTTTTTATAACCTTACTCAAATCATCTCTGACCTGTCTGTACCTAATCAAATCTACATCTTCCCACTTTTCTGCAACTCTCTGTATGCCCTCTTCTTCTCTCTGATCTGGCTACCTATCTCATGAGTCCACCATAATGGCTTCCTGTTTCTCTGCCTTATATCTTTGTAAGGGATACACTGCATCACTATACCCTTTACTACAACCTTAAAAATATCCCACATCTCCTGTGCAGTTTTATTTCCAAAACTATCTTCCCAGTTTACCTCTCCTAATAACTGACGTAACCTACCATAATTGCCTTTCTGATAGTTTGGGACTCTAGTCTTATTCACTATATTATCCCTACTGGAATTAATGATAAATCTAATTATATGATGGTCACTGTTTGCTAAAGTCTCTCCTACCTCAACTTCCTTTAAACAATGCTCAATATTTGTTAGTACTATGTCTAAAACCTTCCTCCCCCTAGTAGGTTTATCTACCATCTGCACTAAATAGTTATCCTGAAAACTTTCCATAAACTTATTTTCACTAGCATCTCCTACCATCCTCTCCCAGTTTACTGACTTAAGATTAAAATCCCCTAAGATAATTGTCTGACTAGTACACCCCCTATTTATCTCATCTACCATAAGGTTGTCTACATCTGCTGACTGGTTAGGTGGTCTATAAAAGCTCCTACTCTAATAACCTTACTTTTGTTTACTCTAACATCCAGCCATAAGGACTCTACTCTGTTATCTACCTTAATACCATTAACCTGACTGGAAATGAAGGATTTTTTTACATAAATAACTACTCCACCTATCCTACCAATTCTCTGGTGTAAATACATAATGTATCCATCTACTTCATATTCTTTCCTATTTTCCTAAACTTTTCCTCATTTACCCATGCCTCTGTGACACATACAACATCTAAGTCCTCCTCAACTATATAACTAGATAACTCGTCCTTCTTGTTCCTAAGACTCCTGGCATTTACATAAAAACATTTAAGTCCTGCTACCTTCCTAGATGCTGTCTCCTTATTTGGAATCCTAATCTTATTCTCTCCTATTTGCACCTGGAAATCTTTCCTAATCTTTTCACTATCTCTGTTTATCCTATCTAATTTATGTCTAGCATCTTTCTTCTGGAATGCATTTGCTACCTCACCCCTACACTCCATCCCAACTCCCCTCCAGACATCCACTCAGCACATCCACACCCTTCCTACTCAGATGCACACCATCCCTAGCATACAAATCCTTCGCCCATAGAACCTATCCCATACATCCACAAAGCTGACACCCACATCCTTACACATCCCTTTTACCCGATCATTCACACCAATGGCTCTAGACAACCATTCCTGCTAACATACACACGAGGCAAGATTCCTGACACTACACACCTCCTACCACTCTCCCTTATCTTGCCTAACATTTCCGAAATCTTGCCACTAACTCCTCCGACCCACCTGCTCTGACATCGTTCCCACCTACGTGCAAAACTACTACACCCTCCCTCTCCATCCCCCCAACCCTCTTCTGCACCTCCTCACTCACTGCCTTCACACCTGCACCAGGCATACACACGTTCGTCCTCCTATCCCTGTCTTTCCCACAGAAAGTGCTATCTAAATACCTAACCTGAGAGTCACCCACCACACACACCTGAGGTGTGCTAGGCACAACCATCCTCCTCCTCTCCTCTACCCCCTTCTTTCTCCTTTCACTCACCACAACCACTTCATTCACTCCACTCTCACTCTCCCTCCCCTCCAACAAACCGAACCTATTTTCACACTCAACAGGTTTAGTCCTATCCTCCCTAACTGCCTCCGCTTTCCTTCCCTCGCAACCTGCCATCTCTGCCCATCCTGACTACTATCTTTCCCAGTCTGGCTCGCCTGCTCCCTCTTCCCCACTCTGCTCTTCCCGACAGAGGGCCAAGCCACCCTGTCGCCCTCAGAAGGTCCAACCTTCGGCCTAACACTGATCTCCTGCCTAATTTTTTCCACTGCCTCCCCAAGCCTCTTAACCTCCTCCTTCAACTCAAAGATGAGAACTTCGTTCGCACTTTTCCCTCACTTAGCTTTCTGATTTCCTCTCGCAATTCTCGGTGCTCAAGAGAAAGAACTAAATTCTCGCTCTTGAGCCTACACACCATACACTCAGAAAAGTCAACGACCTTCCTGTCATGCCCACACATCTCACACACAACAAACTCTCCCAATCCCACCTCAACACTCTCTTTCACGCACTCAATCACACTCTGATATACCTCAGTAGCTACCGTCATACTAATTTACAATCTGTTAACTCACAAACAAATAAAAATACTTGGTGACGGCGGGTTGGGGGAACCGCGGTGGTGGGGGGGCCTAAGTGAGGTCAACTAATCCTCTTTCAAGGTCAACTTGACGGTTACAAGCCTAGTCTCCTCGCTCTACCAAAATACTTTTAACTCACAAACACTGATTCTAACCACTATTTCACACTAATCTAACACTTGCAGTACACACTTTCACTTCACTAACACTCAAAAGCACCACACACAGACACCAAGCACAAACACCACTCGCTAACTATAAAAACCACAGCCAAAAACGGAGCGCACACACAACAAGTCCACTCGCCACCGCAGCTACTACTTCTACACTTCCCTGTATCTCTGCTCCTCTCCCAACTTCAACTTCGACTTAGCCATCTGAAGTCGGGATGGCCGCAGAGGTCAGACACCCTCCTTAATAACTTAAACAAAGCATGCTATTTTACTGACAGATTAGGCCATATCAGATGATTTCTTGGCTACAAGATAAAGCTAATATTTAGGATTATGAACCACATCTTTATTTTGTGTTAATGTGTCTGCCCCATATATATATATATATATATATATATATATATATATATATATATATATATATATATATATATATATATATATATATATATATATATATATATATATATATATATACCTACCTACCTACACACACACACACACACACACACACACACACACACACACACACACACACACACACACACACACACACACACACACACACACATTAAGGCTTTGATCCCTCTGTCAACTTTTCTTCATTAACTTTTGCAACATTCGCAGTCTTAGATCTATTTTCATTCTGTAGAACACCACCTCTCCTCTTTTAAACATCACCTTTTCTTCATCGAAACACAAAGTTCTGTCTGAGGCAACTGACAGTAGTCCTTTATTATGTTCTCTTCTACTCTATATATCCTCATTTTTGCTCCAAAGCTGGATGTTGCAACTATGTGCACAACAATTTGACTTGCTCTTGTGGCCCATGCTCTTGAATCTTCTGAATTTCTCACCTTCTAGCTTCAACTCAAAAATCACTCTAACTAAATTTATCTGTACTGTCTACCTCTCCCCTAACTCCTCCAACTATAAGAAATTCTCATAGTACTCAACTTCCAAAGTGGAGCACATTCTATCTCTAGTCCTTTATGGAGATCTCCATTCTTGGAGATTTCAATGTTCACCACCAGCTTTGGCTTTCCTCTCCCTTCACTGACCATCCTGGTGAACTAGGCTTCAACTTTGCTATCCTCCATGACTTAGAGCAACTGGTGCAAAACCAGTTACTCATATTCCTGACTGTCTTGGAGATACACCCAATACTCTTGACTTTTTCCTTACCTCTAATCCTTCTGCTTATGCTTGTTGCCCGATCTTCTCTATTGGGTTCCTCTAATCATAATCTCATATCTATATCTTGCCCTAGGGATAAGCTGAAAAAAAGTCAACTTGAAAGCTATCTATTTGGAATTAAAATTATGTAGAACATTAATCAATTCACTGTCAACAGAAAAATATGAAAAATGTCAGAAAATCATTGCTTGGATGAAACTATAAATTGTCCAACATAGTTCCAGGTAATGGAGGTGATGCACAGGAACATGCCAGATATCATTCTCCTAGTGACTTTTTGCATAATCCTGTGCTCCTGGGGAATCTGAATTTAGAGATGCTACTTCAGCACGTGGGTTTTGTTATGTGATAAGAGAATGTAGTCACTTTGCAAGCTTTCTTTCTCTCACCCATTTTGTCTTCCTCTAATCCAAGAGTTAACCAGCTTTCTTAATATTTAATCCTTCTTAATCCCTTTTTCCAGTATACTTTGGAATGTCCTGCCCACTTCTGTATTCTCTCTTTTCTATGACTTGTGCTATTTTAAGAGGGAGGTTCCAAAACAATTAGCTGCCAATTTGGATGATGTATTTGGTCATTGTCTGTGGTCTCTCTCTCTCTCTCTCTCTCTCTCTCTCTCTCTCTCTCTCTCTCTCTCTCTCTCTCTCTCTCTCTCTCTCTCCCTCCTCCCTCCCTCCCTCCCTCCCTCCCTCCCTCCCTCCCTCCCTCCTATACTTGTGCCCATTACACATAAAAAGAGATGAGCTCAGTGAACACCTGTATTGTATTGATAACCATTTTTCCTGCAGCCATGGAGGCATACAAAGGGATAAGAACACATATGCGAAGGATCAACTATGATTTGGTGGTGCTGCGGAATCGCCTAGTGGAACTCAAAAAACGTGCAAATCTGCTTTGCTCAGAGGCCCTGCAACATCAGCTGAACTTCATGTTGGACAGTGTTGATCAGAGGTGAGGAGGAAGTCTATATGTTATTTATCTTTATTTGTGAGTGAAATTCTGCACATTTACATGGATCAGCCTTGGTTGCTTGATGATAAGCCACTGAGGATTTTTTTTTATCTATATTAATCTATTTCTATTCTATTTATTTATCTATTTATTTATCTATTTTATTTATTTATATATGTTTTTTGTGGTATGGGAGTGTAACACAAGGACTCACACAACCACTCCACATTTATATACTTCCTAAACACCAGCTTAGTGCACTATGGACTTATGTCAAATCAAGTGAGCAGGTTATATTTTTCTGAACAGCATTGGGTCTGTGCCTCACTGCCTCCTGAATTAGATCAAGTCAACTCAAAGGAAATATGTTCTTTAGATATGAGGTCTGTAAGAATTGTTAGGTCCCAAGTTAATTTTTGAGACATTGCATTTTTTATCAATACATTTTAATGGCATGCAGATGGACTTGTACTTCACCTCACTCAGGAATGCATGCTAACTTTATTCTTTGCCATGAATGAGCAAATATGAAATGATGCAACAGATCTAAATAAATAGCTGAGAATTACTTTATTTCACAGTTAATGCATTTTTGCAGGATCCTTGGTCACAATCCACTGTTAGACATAGGCTTTGGAGAAAGATATCTGGATTTGATGAATAAGAAGTCAGAGGTGCAGCAGAAAGTTAGTTTGAGTGGATTATCTGAAGTGAAAGTGAGTGTGAAGAGAGTGGTGGGCCTCCTTGATGAGCCTGAGCCTCTGTCTTCCCCAAAGCGACGCAAAGTGGAGAATGACACGTCAGAAGACATTCAGATAGAGAAGGGAGTGTTCAAGCTTTATAAAACAGATGGTACCATTGGAGATGTTGCCTATGCCACTACATTTCTTGTGAAGAACAAGGTTTGTATGTAGCTCTAGAAAGATGTGGAAGCTCTTATCATGTGAAGAGAGTGTCAGAAAGATTGATAAGAGTGTAATGCAGATCAAGTAATAAATTGAACTATCAACACTGGCTCATGTAAGATTCCATATTTGATGTTATGTGATATCTCTCTTACAATTTTATGTTCTGGAAGAGTTCACAAATAGGACTAAAGCATGAAAGCTTATGATATAGATTGTGAGAACTAATCTTTTTAATTAAACAAATGCAAACATCATATTTGCAGCTTGGTGATGAAGGAGAGAAGATAGAAGAAATGACGGACTTGAGCCTGGGTACTCAGAGTACTGTGGTAAAGAGGATGCTTACACCAGAGAGACTCTCATCACATGAAACTGTGTATTGTTTCACTGCCGACCTCTATTACTATAAGGTGAGTATTCATTTCTTTGTTAATTCATGGTTACTTTGCTGCATTAGTGGAACATATGAAAACTGCTTTTATTGTGCAAGGGACTCTCAGATCTGGTATTGGTCTGAAGGGCAACATATAGTCATTAACTCTTATGTTTCGGTGATTAAACTATTTTCCAATATCCCATGATGGGTAAAAATGGTAAACCTAGAAATTGTCAGAAGACTGTTTGAATACTAATAATTATTTTCTCTTTGTTATTCTGAATACAATGATGTACTTTCTAGCTCGATGTGACCTCTGAAAGTTTAGTTATTGCCTTATCAAGGATTCCTCCTCTGCCCGCTGTGTGATCCGTCAAGCAGAAACAGCTCGGTGAGCAATGACACCGCGCAAACACACACACACTCTCTCTCTCTCTCTCTCTCTCTCATCTTGGAAGAGAAATTGTACACTTCCAATGAGAGAGAGAGAGAGAGAGTATTCTTTCGCCCCTTTTCATATCAAGTTTCAAGCAAATAACATGTAGGTATTATCTCTCTCTCTCTCTCTCTCTCTCTCTCTCTCTCTCTCTCTCTCTCTCTCTCTCTCTCTCTCTCTCTCTCTCTCTCTCTCTCTCTCTCTCTCTCTCTCTCTCTCTCTCTCTCTCTCTCTCTCTCTCTCTCTCTCTCTCTCTCTCTCTCTCTCTCTCTCTCTCTCTCTCTCTCTCTCTCTCTCTCTCTCTCTCTCTCTCTCTCTCTCTCTCTCTCACACACACACACACACACACACACACACACACACACACACACACACACACACACACACACACACACACACACCCTTGATTGTCTTCCCAGAACACGAGAGGCACGCCTGTCTCTCCGTGAACCACTCTGGGTTCTCAATACGATGTTTGGAGTCTGTTTTCCATCACCATTATCTCTGTCTTTCTCTGTTCTGAGAAAACAGGTGGATCCTCTGAATCATTTTCCAAGTCTTCACAACTGCTGTCTTCGCTTTTTTCAGTTTCTTCCTCATAATCACTGTCACTGTAGTCAGGCTCAGAAGCACTGCTAAATAAAAATTATCTGTATTGTTCCATAGTGAGTTATGAACTGAGATGTCCCTTCGCTCTTCTCAGGGTGCTTTCGACACGGCGGGTCGCTGGGGTTGCCAAGTGTCGCCCTCAGAATGGGAGAATAGCTTTGTTACCCCTAATATACAGTGCTAGTGGCAACACTACAGGTGGAAAAAGAAGCCAGATACTTCCACTCGCCATCTGATTTGAGAAACCGCGCGAGGAGCTCAAACATGAGGCGCGAAAATTCTTGATTACGGGAATGATCACCGTCGCTACAGACGCACTGATGCAATCGTTCATATACGATCGTCAGAACATAAGGGTTAAGCAGAAGGAAGAACCTAAATGTAATAGTACAAGGAAGAGTACATAAAACCTGTGGCAGGCATGAGATGTTATATATTAATACTGTTGGAGGTAGTTGTGAGAATAGTTTGTGGAGAATGACTGATTATATTTGAGAAGAAAACCATAACAGGTATAAGTCTGGGCAATGAAAAGCATTACTTGTCTTTTTTTAGCTAAGGATCATCACTTTTCTATACTTCCAAATTAATTCAAGTTTTCAGTTTCCTTTTCTGTATTTCTTACCCCTGTGTCGCACTATGCAGCGTGGTAACTGCACTGCAGTTGCATGCGACATTACAGGTGGTTATATCGCACACAAGCCAACAAGGAGTGTCACACTGCTGCAGCAGCATCTTTCTGGCAGCACAGTGTTGCAGCATACGGCAACACCACGTCATGCCAGTTTTGAGGGGAAACCAGACACAGTTCTATGGCTGATGTCACACTATGTGGCACTGCTGCTGCAATGCTCCTCCTGGTACCACTTGTGTTTACACAGTGTTTGATGTGGATTTATTTATTCAGTGTGTAAATGCAAGGACAGTACTGTGGGAAATTAATGCAAAAGAATATACTCATAAAAACTGTAAAGAGAAATCATGGATTGAAATTGGTGAAATACAAGAAGTGGCTAGATAGGGAGTCAGCAGAAAGAAAGAGATGAGAAAGTGATAAAATATCTTTTATTTCTTACAAAAAGTAACAATTTATTATGTACACATGTGTAATACAAATTATACTAATTATAATAGAAAATATTTAGGACATGCTTCTTATTATTCCAAATAATGTCATGCTATAAAGAAAGATCTCACAATTATTGATCTTTAACCCCTTCGCGCCGGATGTTAAAAAAGCCCGCCTGTATGATATACGGGTGGTAGTGCCGCCCTGAGCTGGAAACTCGTGCAAGCTTGTCATACTTGTCGCCTTTGTGTATTATGCTGCTATTTTTAGTTACTATATCGCCTCAAGAGGAAAGTGGACGCTTCTCTCTTCGGAGAGAGAGAGAGAGAGAGACATTTGCTAATATTTTAGACACAAGCGGGACGATGTAGCTTATCTTCGAGAGGAAGAGGGGAGGGAGGGAAGGAGAGGAAACGAAGGAGGAGAGAGAGAGAGATTAGAAAATTTGTTGTTTTGTATTTGTGTGTGTGTGTGTGTGTGTGTGTGTGTGTGTGTGTGTGTGTGTGTTGTCACGAATGTTACAAGGCGGGACGCATGTAACTTATCTTTCGAGAGCGAGAGGGGGAGGGAGGGAAGGGAGATGGGAGAGAGAGAGAGAGAGAGAGAGAGAGAGAGAGAGATGGGAACAGTCTATGCCATTGGGTAATTTTAGACACAAGGCAGGACGCATGTAGCTTATCTTTAGTGATTGGTGGAGACAAGGATGGTGGGAGGAGCACTAGGATTTCAAGGACAGCATACGGCGTGTGTAGTTGGTATCCAACACACTATACAGGACAACTGAACTGAAGAAAGCTCAGAAAAGAAATATGACGCCTACGTAGGTGTCACCGTATATGCTACTGGGGCTTCATGACTCCTACATAGGCGTCACTGTATTGAAGGGGTTAATACCTGAATAATCACTATCCAGAAAACACAATATAACCTTTATAAAAAGACAGTGTTACCTAGTACATGTGATTGTTCTGTGCCCTAGTAAAAACACAGTGTAGTTATCCCAGTACATATGATTGTTCTGTGCCCTTGTAAAAACAGTGTAGCCTAGTACATGTGATTGTTCTGTGCCCTAGTAAAAACACAGTTTAACCCAGTAAATGTGTGTATCAGGATATACCTTTAAACACTGTGCTTCCAAGTACAGTTTATTTACTGTAATAAGTCTTGATAATCACATGTATGCAATGTTCTGTCTCCCTCCGATCACGCCTACCCTTCCCTTCCACTTTTGTACAGCAGCAACACTTGTAGGGAGTCTCACACACTCATACAAGCCAACAACTCACCCACAAGGGTTCCTCTTGTTAGCTTCCGCCACTCATGACTACCCAGCAGCATGGCCTCGCACCAGCAAGGGCCACTGTAGTGTGGGGATAAATTGCCTTTACCACAAACAAGCAGTAGCAAGCTAACAACATTCAACAGTCTCGTTCACTTTTCTCATGCCAACAACACTCTGTCATTCTACACTCCTCCCTAATATCTAAATCACACAGGCACTCAGTCACATATCAAACATCTGGTGGATACTTTGATTTGGGCAGAATGCGTCAGTGCCACACTCCCAGCATGTTCATTATTCCTCTCAACGTTGTCCTCCCCACACAGCTCCTTTTGACTTGGAAATGTAACCACCAAATCCTTATAACTTTTCCGAGATGCTTACTCTGTTGTCCTAGTGACTCCGTGGTGAAATGTGATGTCATAGGTCACGAACGTGATGTGGTGTACCGTCAACTTCAGCGGCTTGATCTGACACAACTCTAGTCATGATGACCTCTTTGTATCACTCATCACAGGCTTCACCCAAATTTCCTCACCTGCTTGGTGAAGGTTGTTTGCTGCTGTAGGGTCACTCCTCCTGCATGCATCTTCTGTCTGCACTTTCACTGAGTACCCATACAACAAGCAGTCATCCCTGGATGTGATGTTGTAGAGGTACACCACTCTGGCTATGGAGCATCCTTTTCTTGCCACAACAACTTTTACACTCCTGCGGCACCTCTCAATGACTCCATTTCCAGGCGGTGCAAAGGCTCCCCAGAAGTGCATATTCATGTTCCAATGCAAGACAAATTAAGCGAACAATTTGCTGTATAAGGCGGTGTTGTCAGTCAGTATTTCATCAGGTGCCCTGCACTCGCAAAAGACTGCTTCCAACTGCTCGATGATGTTCTCACTTGTTTGTAGCCTCAGTGGGCACCAGATGGTGTAGCTAGAAGGCTCACTATCGATGAGTGTGAGATATGACATCCCTCTGCAGTGCGTGATGTCCATTTCGACCCTCTGCCAGATGCCTTCCACTGACAGGCTGCCTTTATTCCACCTTACTGGCACTGGGTTGATAGACTGGCATATCTGACTTGAAGTAACAACAGTACACACCTGTCCCTTTGTCACTGCTGAATTAACTCTTTTTACAAAGTACAATGTCTTTCTCACACCAGAGTGGCTACGGGAATGATGAATGTCTGTCACTAATTAGTCAATGGTATCTCAGCGGCTGCTGCACACACTGGTGGTGATTCCATGACGTTAGCTGCAGACATCTTTAACCATTACTGTAGCACGTGGGTAAAGACATATGCTTAGTTCTCGCTGGAGGGCACCAGAGATACTGTCGGGGTTAGTCTGCACTTCTTACACAGGAACATCACAATTTTGAGTCATTGGTGGATCAGCATCTTGCTGGCAGCTTGTCCAGTGAGGCCATCATTAACCCAGCGGTGGACAGTAGAGGAATCGGTCACCAATTCCACTCTATTCATCTTCCATGCCAGAGCAAGGTTGAGTCCTTTGATGACTGCATCAAGTTCAGCCATGTTGATTTGGCTAGCACCATCAGGAAGCAACCAGCCAGTGTCCTCGACAATCGTTCTTTCCACCTCAACTGTTGCACCCATAAGAGTTAGCATCTACCCACACTCGCCACGTCCTCTCCCACATCCCATCTTCCTCAAACAGAATCGTCCTGTACCTTTATTACAATTTCCTCCAGGATAACTTGCAGGTCATCATTGATGATGATGTCATCCCAGCTGTGTGTAACTGCATTAGCCCTTCTTTTCACTTAGGCCACTGCTACTCTCAGCCACTTACACATCAGAAAGTGACAGTTAACTTGCCACAGTAAGAAAAAACAGTTCACCGCATTAGGTGGCTAGGTAAGGCACTCACCTTGCCATCCCACACTCCCCACAGATACTCAGACCCATTACTCTAGCACCCTCTGTAACACACTCGTAAGCCTTGTTGGTTAGGCTGTAGTGTTGAAGGTGCTCCTTCTCACGAGCTGTGCCGAATTCCTCGTTATCCTAGACGTCATTGATGTAAGCTAAAGTCCCTCATTTCACATTGGGTTCATGTGACAACACAGAGTTGAGGACACTGAAGTCCTGTTCATCCACTCGTATGTCAGCAGTAGCACCAGCAGCCACACAGACCGGTGTGTCCTCAACACCAAACTGTACTTGTCAATGCGCATTAGCAAAAACTCCCCCCAAAGCTATAACACAATTCATCTCTAACATTAACAGGAATCCCAGAGGCTTGTCACTCACCACAAACATTTTAATGTCAACAGAGGCAGTTTCGTCAAGTCAGAGACACAGTCCTGGTGCTGAGACATACTTTATGGACATCACCGGCACCGTTGTCACAGACAACTGCACTCGTCCATGCCAAAATTTGAGGCAGGTTAAGTGTCTTCATATGTGAGCCCATTTTCACTAGTTGCTGAATGCTTTCCAGGAGACCAACGATGAAAGCATAGATGAATCCCTTCTCTCACATCTCTCCAAACAGTGATGCCAAGTGCTGTAACTCACCCAAAAAAGACATTTGGACTCTCACCAGTTTGTAGTTTCCATTGCTGATGCAACATATGGATCTACAGCAAAAGCAGCCAAAAGCATCTTCTTGATCCTCAGCCAGCTGCAAGTATACAGCAAGTGCACCTTCAGATAGATGCAGAGGGATAACACTGGCCACATCACTGACATTGCATAGTTTACTGATCAGCTTGAGCTTCTCTGTCCATTCCACCACTGATTGTGCACCTGAGCTGTCATACCGGTCTGCCATAATGCCTAGATAGCTTGTGTCAGGGCATAACTTTAACCTCTTCACTGCAGGCAACAGAAAACGGCTCCTGGTGCCATATCCAGATTGGATGGAGGTGGAGAGATACCTGACTCAGCTCTCTCTCTCTCTCTCTCTCTCTCTCTCTCTCTCTCTCTCTCTCTCTCTCTCTCTCTCTCTCTCTCTCTCTCTCTCTCTCCCCAGTACAAAAATAATGATGATGGTAAGTGATTTTTCATAATAGGTATGTACAATAAGAAATAAACCCACACAAATTTTAGAGAAAATTTATTGTCTGCCTTCTCAAGGCCACTTTTTGAAGATGACAAATGAGAGAAAATATTAATTTTTATGATAAACTACTTTATTTGTACCCTCAAAAATGTTAAGAAAAATTATTTCCAACATGGCACATCAGTACTCATCCCGATACAAAAGAATCAATCATACACCTTTGTAATAATGTTGAAAGTCAAGTATGCCATAGTATCATATATGACCTACATTCTGAGAGATTTCATACAGTATCCAGGAAAGAAAAAACACTATCTTAACAGAAAGCAGCCATCGGATATGTCACAAGCGCCCTGATGATGCAAAATACACATTATTGTGTTTAATGGGTTAAACATTGTTCTCCCAGGTGCAGTTTATTTACAGTGCACATAGCCACTAACAAGGAACACACCAGTCTTGACAGTCACATGTATGCAACATCGTGTCTCCCTCCAATCACGCCCACCCTTCCCCTCCACTTTCGTACCGAAGCATACATGCACTTACATGGACCAACAACTCGCCGAAACAGGTTGCTCTTGCTAGCTTCTGTTGCTCGTGACTCCCTGGCAACACGGTCTTGTAAATGAGCTCACTGGGCAGAAGATAGGTGGTGCTGTGTATGAAGGCCGGTATCCCTTTGCCGCTGTGCTGGCTGGCCTGGAACACATCACCTCTCATAGCCACTAACAAGGGCCACTGCAATCTGGGGATAAACTGCCTTCACCACAAATGAGCAGTAGCAAGCTAACAACATTTAGCAGTCTCATGGGCCATTCCATTATGAGGAACATCATGTTTGGAGACAACTTACTGAACTACTCTGAGTCATTATACTAAAAGTGTGCAAGATATATGAATGGCTATTATATCCTATGTTACCAATACTTCAGTCACATTCAGTTTGTTTGTTTGTTTTGATTTAGATTTTATGTATATTTTCAAAAATTGTATGATGAACATTACCTTGATGCTACCTCATCTCCGACTTTGCCTTCATAATTTTATAATCTCTGTGATTTAACATGTTCTCTCCATTTAGCATTGTGGCAAGCTCTCCCACACTGTAATACAAATAAATTGTTGTTATGTCAGTGCTGGCCAAGCCAGCAAAGTGAGAAGAGCCAAATGTTGTCTAGGAGAACACCCAAACAAATTGGCAACCACAAAGTATTTGGCCACTGGTGGAGTCGCATCACATACCGCGAAAAATCTATGACTTCTCTGCGATACTAACCACCGGTGGACATACAGTGAAGACTCAATACTCGAACATCTTAATAGTTGAACTTTTCAATACTCGAATGCAAAATTTCGATTTAGTACTCAAAAATATCTGATAGTTGAACGTCCACACACGTGGTTGTAAACAATGGCTGCCTGATCTCTCCCTCTCCTCTCCAGCAGTTGTGCTGCCACAGTCCTCTGAATAACATTCATACTTTCTGTCTGTAGTTTTTCATTTATAAGCTTACATAAACACCAAAGGCTTACAGGTTTCCCTCGTTTTTCGATGCCTTATTATTCAATATTTTGATTTTATGATTGTTAGGAATTATACCCACTCACTCATTATCCATTGTCCTTGCTCATTTATCTGATCTTCAACCAAGCTCCAGAATGTAAACAAAGGCACCAAGCGATTATAGTGCCACACCGGCCACCCATCGAAACAGTTCCTGCTTGGTTTTCAGTTGTGCTCGCTCTCCCTGACTGTCTCTACATAGTGCTTATGATTTGGTTAATTTCACATTTATTTTTGGTTTCTGTGAGTGACTTTATCCTCAAAGTGGCCTGCAACACCAAGTGGTGGTGAAGTTAAGGCCAAATGGCCAAGGAAAAGCTTATCCTTGTAAAAGAAACTGGAAATTGTAAATCATCATGAGAGGGGTGAAGGTGTTAACCAAATTGTCAGGACCATGCAATTGCTCCAGTCCACTGTCTCCATTGTCATGAAGCAAGCTGCTAATGTGAAAAAAGCAGGTGAGACAGCTTCCACAGTAGTGGCCAAGACATTAACAAGGAAGAAGTTGCCAATAATGGAAGAAATGGAGAGACTGTTAAGGCTCTGGATAGTGATCAGACTTGCCTCTGCATGCCACTTTCTACTTCCAATTTGGCAACGAAAGCCCTCTCTATTTATGCAGATTTACAGAAGGGCTATGAAGTGAAGGAGGGGATAGTTTTCAATGCCAGTAAGGACTGATTTGACTGATTTAAGTCAAGCAGCCCTACACAACATTAAAATGAGTGGTGAGGCAGCGAGTTCTGGCTGAAACCTCTCTTTATTTACCACTCACAAAACCCAAGGGTTCCTAAAGGTTACGTGAAAGATTATCTTCCAGTGATTGTTAGATCCAACAAGAAGGGCTGGATGACATTGACTATAAACCAGAACTGTGCTGTGAACTACCTGTCCCCTGCACTATGTGATTATGCTGCTAAGGAAAGCATTGCCAACCAGTTCCTCCTCCTGGTTGATAATGCCCCAAGTCACCCAATGACCATAGAATACTGAACAGACAACATATAAGTTATGTTTCTACCCAAAAATACCACTGTACTCATCTAGCCCATGGATCAGGGTATAATCACCACTTAAAACCTATTACCAATGAATGGCTGACAGGCCAGACAAGCTAACAATCAAGAACTTCTGGTCCAACTATAATATCAAGAAGGCCATTGATAATATTAGTAAAGCATGGAGGGAACAATGAATGGCTGTTGGAAAAACTTATGGGTTGAGTTTATGAACCATCCGACGACTTCATGGGATTTAATGATGTGGCTATCATTCGCAAAGACATTGTCAGGCTCTCCCATCTAGCTAGCTTCAGTGAGGGGGATGAGGATGATATAAATGACTTACTGCAATCCCATTATGTGCTACTCAGCAACGAAGAGTAGATGGAGTTAGATGAACAGCGTGCTCTCCATGGGGACAACTATGATGATGATGATGATGAAAGTACACCTCCAAGAGGCCTCGACATCAAAACACTATGTGAGGTGTTCACTGTGACTGTGATGCAATCCTTAATAAAATCAAGAAGGACCCAAATCCATCACAAAGTGCAACAGTGGCTTCCAATGTGGAGCAAGCCTTCAAAGTTTATAAAGAAATATTTGAGGCCAAGAAAAAGATGGCAAGACAAACTAAAATCTCCAGCTTCTTCAGACCTTTTGTTCCATCTGCTGCATCGGCTGCGCAACCCACATCACCGCTGCTGCCTACACCATTTATGTCTGGCCTTTCACCTGCTGCTCAGGATGTAAGGTCTACATCCTCTGATGATGAGGAGATGGCTTTCATACTCAACACACCACCACATGTTCCATCCTCTTCAGATGATGAGGAATATGTTTTTTTCTGGATTTTATTAAGACTTCAGCTAATGTAAGTTTAAGTAGCACCTGCTAATTTGATTGAAGCTTATTTTTCTCATCTTCCCAGCGGATATATGCCTATAGGGGAAAACAGTATAAAAAAAATAATGAGCCTGAAACACAACCTCTTTGGGTGGCACAGAAAAGTGTTCTCTGAATTTCAATATAAGGTAGGTAAAAGTTACTCCCACCATTGAATCAAATCCTGTTGAATCTTTTGTTCGTTACTCGATTGTTCATCATTCGATCTAGTTTTCAGGAATGTAAGCCAATCGTAAAACGAGGGAAACCTGTATTAGTGGTTAAGATATCAGGTAGTCGAACGGCTGCACACATGGTTGTAAATAAAGCTATACTGTATACTGGTGCTCATCCCTAGTCCTGCTGCAGTCTTGAAAAAAAAACATTCTTCTGTGTTCTGTAGTTTTTAATTTACAAACTTTTCATGGCACCAAAGATGCTTATTAGTTCTGAAAATAAGGAATCTAGTGAGAGTGCAAGTGTTAGTGAGCAATAGCCCTCCACTAGTGGGTTCACAGGAAACACATCAGAAGAAAAGTTACAAAGACATTTTCATGGATGGTGACATCCTCCAATGACCTCCTCCTCCTCCTCCCCACCCTTCTCCCCTCTTTGTTTAAGTTATCCATCACCAGCCTTCACTTACAGTATGTACAAACCAAATTATAAAAACATTGCACTGATTTTTCTATAAACTTGAGGTTTTGCTAAGATTAGAATGAATTACCTGATTTACTCGTATAGGTATCAATAGTCAAACTTTTTCATACTCGAACAGTCATTTGGAACTAATTAAGTTTGAGTATTGAGTTTCCACTGTACTTTACTTGTCAATATTCAGTGCGTCTCTTTACTGTACTATATTTTTCCTTTGCTGAATTTGTTTATGTATTTTTGTCTCCTTGTTTTGCGTATTTAGAAAATGAATGCTACATGATTTTATGGCCAATTTAGATCAATACAAGAGAGAAGATAAAATTAGGTAATAAAAATAATATCAGGAAAATTATGAAATTATGAAAAGATCATGAAAGAAAATTTGTGAAGCTTATTAATGAAAGTCCAATTGTGATATCTCAGTTTGGAATATTTGTTATAGAAAGGTTTTATGTTCTGAAGGAAAATGCAATATAATAGTTTTTTTTTTTTTCATGTATTAGAAAAAAAGTATTTTTCATTTAATTTTTATAGCAGATATTTTTATTTATTTTACTTTGTTTCTTATGTTTATTTATATATGCTATTCAAAAGGGTCACCTATGGCAACTTTTTTACAATTTGTCCAAATAATATCAGGAAAATATTTTTAAAAAATCATTAAAAAATCATTGAAGTTTGTGAAGGGAAGTCCATCTGTGATATTTGTTTCAATTGTTTCTTATAGAAAAGTTTTATGTTTTTCTGAAAGAAAAAAATGCAAGATGATATAGTTTTTCTACATGTACTAGAAAGAAAATCTGGAAACAAGAAGACTATTTTTATTATATTTTTCATAACACTAAATACAAAATAATCTTCATATTATTTATCAATCAGTGTTTATTATGCCCTTCTACACATACTGCTTATTACAATTTTACTATATAATCTAATTTCTATTAATAGTAAGATTAAATTGTGATATACAGTGGAGACTCAATACTCGAACTTATTTGTTCCAAATGGCGATTCGAGTATAAAAAAGTTTGACTATTAATACCTATAAATCATGTAATTCATTCTAATATTAGCAAAACCTCAAGGTGAATTCAATGTATTCTTTTTTATAATTTGATTTGTACATAACACAAGTGAAGGCTGGTGATGGATAACGTAGAAGAGGGGGAAGGGTGAGGAGGAAGAAGGAGGTTGTTGGAGGACGAGTCACCATCTACGAAAAGTCTTTATAACTTTTCTCCTTGTGTGATTCCTGTAAATGCAGTAGTGGAGGGCTATTGCTCACTAACACTTGCAGTCTCACTAGATTCCATAAAAAAATTAATGAAAAACTACAGAACTCAGAAGAATGTTTTTTAAAGACTACGGTAGGACTAGGGATGCGCACCGGTGTACGGTATACCGTTTTACCGGTATTGCCAGTAAAACTGGTGTCAGAACGGGACAATGGCAGCTGCAGCTAGGGAGGAAACAGCTTTGTTTACAAACATGTGTGCGGCTGTTCAATTACCAGATATTTTATGTATGTTTATAAATGGAAAAACTACAAACAACGCACAAGAATAATATTCTGAAGACTGTGGCAACACAACTGGCAGAGAGGGGAGGGAGAGGCCAGGGAGCCTTTGTTTACAACTGTGTGTGGATGTTCGACTAATCAAGTATTTTTTATGAGTATTAAATTGAGCTTTTGCATTCAGATACTGAAAAGTTTGACTATTAAGACGTTCGAGTATTGAGTCTCCACTGTATGTGAAAACTGTTGTACGACCCACCGTTGGGTTGTATCGCAAGCATAGGTGGATCTAGGGGGCGGCTATTTGGGCTCAAGCCCTGAATGTTTTCCCAAGAGCCCCGGATCTGATCTGGGATCTGAGGAAAAGAGTAGTATGAGTGTAATGTGCACTGCACATTGCACTGAATTCTGAAGTCTTCTCCATGTCTTTTGGCTGCTTTGCATTGGTGGTAAGTTGAAGTAAAAAAAAAAAAAAATGGTGTGCGTGGCAAAAAAAAAAAAAAAAATTGTCTGCACACTCGGGGTAAGCCTTGGATGGCCTAGAATCCTAAATCCGCCCCTGATCGCAGGGAACATGTTAACTGGATCAGTTAGGGAGTGTTTCATATCAGTTATAGATGAATATATAAGGAATCTACTATAGCCATAAGATTTGGTTATTCCTAATAATTATTGTGCTACGAATGGAAATGTGACAGTCATACACATTACCAGAAAAGTGAGACACATTACTTGTGCAGTTTTTATTGAAACCAAAAGTAAAGGTTAAACATACTCTCTTTTGACACTGACGCAATCACTGCAACATAATATTTAGATGTCTTCTAACTCTATTTAGTTGTATACTGAACCAGTACATAGCAACCTGGTATTGGGTTGGGAACTGATTCAACTTTGACATTGGTAGACTCTGTGTCTTGTTGTTTGTATTTATTTGATTGGCATGAAATTTTTCACATATGATTGTATACACATTGTTGACTTCCTGGAGCATGATGGGCTGATAAGGCATCAGATCCCTGCATGTCTAGAAAATATTATTCATTCATAGGTGAGGGTTTGGGAGGCGCTATTAGCAATGTTACAGCAGTCTGCTGTTTTACGACCAAACTGGACACTTTCTGAGTGGTGATTAGTGTGTTGAAGTGAGATAGGGACATTGAAGTAATTATTACTTGTCTGGTTCAGCTTCATACCTCTGTCTCAACGGAATCTTTTGTTGTATTGTAGTGAGGATTATAGTGAGTTAGGTGATGTATAGTTGTGATGATGAAGGTAGTGAAAAAAAACACTATTTGAAAAGATCATAGCAGTTTTATGATAGACACAGAGGGTGGAGGAGAGCCTGGCTGTGTGAGGCAAGGGGATGGGAGGGAAGATAGAGGCATGGCACAGAGGAGAGAGTTCAAGGCATTCACAGCTGCTTACAGTTTGTTTATTTCTTGTTTTGGTAGCTTCATCTATTATTCTTAAAGTTTTTTTTATTTTAATTCACACCAATTTATGCCTGTAAGGAAGTTATTTTTGAAAAGAAGAAAGCTAAATGATGAACCTTCCTTCCCTCTTGATATCTAGGGAAGTAGGGTGAGACCAGTCTGCCAGGTTGAGTTGCCAACTTTACCCTAAATTCACCCTTAACATTACCCTGTTTGCTTTAATAGCCAATTAGATTACACTCTATAAAGAAAAGAAACTAACTACTTATCATACTAAGCAGCAACAGTGAATACTGACTCACTGAAGTTGCATGAGAAATGTTACTGCATGATTCTGTAACGTTTCTCACTGTATGCATGTAACGTGTGACGCTGCCTGTGACTTGCTCCAATCTCTTATATGATATTTCAAGGTGTCATAAGTAAGGTATGGCAAATCCTATTTATAGTATAAAGTTATATTATTTTACCCCAATACATAAGTTGTGTATGAGAAAATAGTAATAAAACGTCACACACGTTACATTTCAAAACCATGCCACTCATACAATATAGTATAATGTGAAAAAAGCTATAATTGAAATAAGAAATAGTTGTAATTTTTATATAATCAAGGACATTTTTTTCCAAACACATGCTTACTTAGTTAAAACAGTGATGTGTAAATCACAAAATTCAGTACAAATTAATATTCAGTGACATGCTACCACATTACATAATGCTACACTCTTAATAGATCGTTTTTACACAAATTATGTCCATATTTGTAAAATTGATGAGTTAAGGTTCAATTTGGTATATAATACGTATTTTTGATGATTTCTGAAATCCACACTAAAGGTTGACCTTTTCATGGAATAACCCTCATTTACTCTTCTCTCATGCCAACAACACTCAGTCATTCCACAACATTATTGTTCTGGAAAATTACTGTCTTATCTAACCCTTGTCCACCTCGGAATGGTCCAAAGTCGTCTACATCCACATATGGATATGTTTCACTATCTTCAAAGTTTATTCCATCTCTCTTTCCAACCAAATTGTGTAGAATGCAGCAACCTTTCACTATTCCATCAATGAAATGTATTTACTCTTGAATAGGGGTATGAAAAATCCTCCACTGGTTTGTCAGAATCTGAAAGGCACGCTCCATGCTTGGTCTGCATTTCCAAGGTCTATAATTGAAAGCTTTTTGTTGGAAAAGTACTTAACATAGTTTATTATGTACATATGTGTAATGCAAATTATGGTGATTATAATACAAATATTATCATAATAATCAACCAATGTAAGCTGGCTGCTGTTGGTAGACTGCAACGTCGCAGCAGTCTAACATATGGCAGCGTCGCATGCGATTGCCCCACAGCCATGCCACTGCATAGTGTGACAACAGCCTTATATCAGGGTAGTTTTCCTAATGTTAGGACTTGATAATCTTTTGAGTTCATGTGTGACATAGAGGTGCCACCCAAACATAAGAGAGTAAATTTGATATTCATTCATTGAGAAAAATACCACTTGTTTACTTATGTTTGACAATTCAGTATTTCTTTTTTTAGTCAACACTTTCTATTTCTTCCATGTTGATGTATATGTTCTAACTGTTGCCTCTCCACTGCATCCTCGCTAACAAATATTTCAGAACTATTCTTTCTTTTATGACAGTTATCTTTTTTTCATATTTTGGCAAGGTATTAAAGTTCTAGTGGTGACACGCCGTACAGGGCAGTACAGGTGGACTCGCTGTCTTCAGTTGGTTCTGTCATCCCTCAGGATTTGGCCTCCCAGGTAGGCCAGGTTCTGCCATTGGAGGGTCAACTTGCCACCGTATTTGTCCACGGCTCACCACTGCAGTCCATGCTTTCTGATATGATTGCTCCTCAAGTAAATTCATATCTTAATAATCTTGCTAAGCTTCCAGCAAGTTTGTTGTCTCAGGCAGAGTGTCTGGCTAGCTCTAGACCAACCTCCCCAAAGCCAGCAGCACCTAGCAGAGTGCAAGAGGCACTCCTAGCCAAAGGGGCATGGGGAGGTAGCCTGGGACACACCCCATCAAGTGTTTGTCCAGGTCCAACCCAACAACAGTTCTCCAAACCGCACTTCCACCCTCTCACACTTCCCACGATTCTGGACATCCGTCTTTGAGACAGTCAAAGAACTAGACATTTTGGAAATTACTCCCCTTCTCCAACTTCTTCAGTTGAAGGCTGCATCTGCCCACCTGGGAAGATGTACAGATGGAAAAGTGGGTTTTATGGGCTCTCCATGAGGAGTACGAGATCCCTTTCCACTTCTTTTCTCCAGTGTCTTGAGTGCCTTGGCACTTGGGCTTCTACTCGACAGATTTCGAACAAGGCAGGACTCTGATGGAGGAAGTAACAGCTCTCCTCAATAAGGGTGCAGTAGAAGAAGTTCCTCCTACACCTGTGTCCTACAGTCAGCTGTTCATAGTTCCCAAGGTGACGGGAAGATTTCATCCGATCATCGACCTCTCCTTCCTCAGCAAACATATTATCATTACAAAGTTCAAGATGGAAACTGTCCACACAGTTCTGGCTGCCGTCCGCCAACACAATTGGATGGTGTCCATCAACCTGAAGGACGCTTACCTGCAAGTTCTTGTCCATCCCTTGAACAGATGGTTCCTCCGTTTCTGTTGGGGCAGATGAACACTCCAGTTTCAAGTACTGTGCTTCGGCCTGTCTACACCTCCCCAGGTATTCACCTGGATTATGGCACCTGTTTCTGTGGAATTACACAGGCGGGACATCCACATCCTACAGTATCTGGACGACTGGCTTCTCCTGGCTTTGTCTTACCTAGAGGCTCTCAGCGCAACCCAAGTCCTGCTCCAGCTTTGTGCCCACCTAGGGATCTGCATCAGTTATGACAAATCTTGCTTGCAGTTGGCCCAGGAAATTGTCTACTTGGGAGTCAACATTCAGACTTCTCTTTTGAAGGCTTTCCCGATGCAGATCCGGGTGGACAGTCTTCTCTCTCTCATCTACAAGCTTTCATGGATTCATGACTTCCGACCTGGTTCATGGGGGCTTAGTTATGTATGCAGTGCTTACTGTTTTTCCTTTGCTCTCAATGGTCCAGCTCAACACAAGACAACTTGATCTCCATCTGCTGGACTCCTGATAACCTTGCAGACCTACAGTGGTGGACAATTAAATCCAATCTTCTCACCAGCAGGGATTTCCAGGTCCTGGTGCTGGATTTTCTGCTGTACACAGATGCCTCTACATAAGGTAGGGCCTGCTCCCTCCTGCATTGCACTGTGGGTAGACTGTGGTCTGAAGACAAAGTAGCTCTCCACATCGATGTTCTGGAACTACAAACAGTTCGGCTCGCTCTACTACACTTTCAACACATCCTCCAGGGCAAGATGGTGGGAGTGTTTGCTGACAATTTCACAGCTCTGACATATCTCTTTCACCACGGAGGCACTCACTCTTTGACACTCAACAATGAAGAGCAGCAGACATTGTGTTGAGCGGAGGACAGAGCTACTGTTCTTGGGCCTCAATTCATCAGTGGGTCTCACAATGCAGTGGCGGATTCCCTCAGCCAGGTATCACAGGTCATTTCCACAGAGTGGACTCTTCACCATGATGTATGCCAAGGCCTGTGGTGACTTTGGGGGATGCCTCTCATGGATCTCTTCACCGCCAGCCAGAACTTCAGTCTCCCTGCATTTGTCTCTCCATTCCCAGATCTCATGGCCATTGCCACGGATTCCTTTCTCCTTCCTCTGGATCACATAGATCTGAACGCCTATCCACCATATCCGGCGATCAGGCAACTTCTCTCCAAGCTGCGGTTGTCACGGGGGACATCCATCATCCTCATTGCACCATTTTGGCCATGCAAGGAATGATTCCCAGATCTGCTGCAGGCGACCGTCAACACTCTCCGCCTCCTCCTGACACAGACAGACCTTCTGCAGCAGTCTCACTTCCATCGCTTCCACGCCAGTCTCTACACGCTTTGGCTGATCACGTGGAAATTGTCCAGCGACTCCTCCATTATCAAGGCCATTCCGGAAGAGTTGCGAAGTTCTTGGCAGGATCTTGATGGTGTTCAACCACTGTGAACTACCAGTATAAGTGGAACCGTTATCACCGGTGGTGTCAACAGGAAGAACACAATGCTTCGACACCCTCCAATCAAAAATACTTCAGAGGCTGTCTGCTCCAGTGACAACGAACCACTCCTCTGTCCTGTTTGTGTTCTGCGGTGGTATCTTCACAGGACACAGTCCCTATCTAGGCCTAGGCACCATTTCCACTCGGTCCGGGACCCCACGCTCCCTCTCTCCAAGACGGCCATCTCTTACTTCCTCCAGCAGTTGATACGGGCTGCGTATGAGGATTTCCCTGGTTATCTGGGACTTACACTCCAGATAAGAGCACATGATGTGCAGATTCTGGCAACGTCACTACTGTGGTTCACTAACAAGGCAGTGGCTGACGTTATGGCAGTGGCCTACTGGCAAACACAGTCCGTTTTTGCCACTCACTACCTTAAGGCAGTCCACAAGGTCCAGGACGGGATCTTCTCCCCGGGACCCATCGTGGCAGCAGACAGTGTCATCTCTTGATGTCTGCTGCTTTGTGCCACACCCTCCTACACTCTGAACCAGTTTGAGAGTCATGGCACAAATCTATTAGGAGACACTACGATGGCACTGCCCAGTGTTCTTCCCTGCGTGACATCCTCACATGCCTGGTAAGAGTCACGAATCTTTGTGGACGTTATCACCCGTGGTCAACCCACTACTCGGCACTGTCCCACCACCTAAGTGTGGGAATCTGCCTATAGTAGAAGGAACAGGTCTTATGTGAATTAAGTAACATTTTTATAACTAAAATGTCTTTATTCACTTACCTGTTCTTTCTATGCACACTCCTGCCCTTCCTCCCCACGCAATGTTTCTCTTCTGAGTTTTTTTTTTCGAGGTCATAGAGAAGTGTGGTGTGAAGATGGCTACTGCAGGGAGGAATAGGGAAACAGTGCATCGACTTGTGCACAGTGGGGGAGAGGGTTGATTTTTAGTCGTTGACAGACCCATAGTAGAAGGACCAGGTAAGTGAAGAATGCATTTTAGGTATAAAAATGTCATTTTGTTTGGTTTTTAAAGCTTCTAGTGACTTGGCACTAACTTACAGATGCTGCATGATAAGCGAGGGGAAGCACTGGACCATCTGGAGTCAGAGATGCCTGGTGTGGAGGTGGTGAGGGGCACAGAGCCAGTGGTCCTGCAGCTCCTGAGTCATGGACAGCACCAGGTGGAGGTGCAGTGGGACTTAATTTGGCATGACTTGAACAGCAGGTTCAAGTACAAAATTTCAGTTGAATGCTCTGAAGAAGGTAAGTTTATACATGAGAACATTGCAAGATTTTCTTTATTGAAATATGGTTAAGACATGTTAGTCATCTTATTGAAGATGCATGTTTTCTGAAGGTGTTAGGGAGCTTGTAATTCTCTGACTCTTTGTGGTCATAGACAATCTCTTCTCAAATGTTCATGCTTTTCGTGTCTTCTTCAGACACCACCTTTCCATCTTTGAGTCGTCTGTCTCCACTTTTGGAGCTCCAGTGCTAACTTCTTTCAGAAATACATATACAGTGTATATATATGTATATATATATATATATATATATATATATATATATATATATATATATATATATATATATATATATATATATATATATATATATATATATATATATGTGTGTGGGTGTGGTGGGTGTGGGTGGGTGTGTGAGAAGGAGTGTATTTATCTAGTTGTATTGTACAGGGTTCGAGCAGGGCTCATAGTGTCCTGTCTCCATATCCCCACTTATTTCACTTTTCTTTAAAGCTATGCACATTATGTGCTGCAACTTCATCATTCAATGCATTTTACTTTTCCACCATTCTGTGTGGAAAACTGTTTTTTCAAATGTCATTCACACACTGCCACCTCCTAATTTTCTTTGCATGTCCTCTTGTCCTTCCAGCTTCTGTCACCAGCACCAGGTCTGATTCGGATGCCATGGCCTTGCAGGCAGACCTGGATAGGATGAAAGAATGGACAGATAGATGCCAAATGCAGTTCAATATTAACAAATGCAGGGTACTGGGCATAGGTAGAGATAATCCAAGCAATAGGTACACGATAGATTACGTGGCACTAGGAAGTTCCAAGCATGAGAAAGATTTAGGAGTCATAGTTAGCTCTGGTCTCAGTACAAGGAAGCAATGTATTGAGGCCAGAAATAAGGCAAATAGAGTATTAGGATTAATTTTTAGAAGTGTTAAAAGCAGAAGTTCCAAAGTAATACTGAAATTATACTTGGCATTGGTCAGGCCACATCTTGACTATGTAGTACAATTCTGGTCCCCACATTTTAGGAAGGATATAGCTCTATTGGAGTCAGTGCAAAGGAGGATGACTAAAAAGATACAGGGAATAAGGGATATTCCCTATGAAGAGAGACTGAAAAAACTCAATCTGCTTTCCTTAGAGATATGTAGGTTAAGAGGAGACCTGATAGAAGTATTTAAGTGGTATAAGGGTTTTAACAAAGGGGACATGGATCAATAGAAGGGACAGAACCACAAATAATGGGTTTAAACTTGAAAAATTCAGGTTTAGGAAAGAAATGGGAAGAAACTGGTTTTCAAATAGAGTGGTTGATGAGTGGAATGGTCTCAGTGGTCATGTAGTCAGGGCTGAGTCAATAGGGAGCTTTAAAAGAAGGTTAGATGAGTTCATGGATGGGGTTGATAGATTGAATTAGGTATCTTAAACACACAGGGACTGCCTCATATAGGCCTGGCGGCCTCTGGTAGCTTCCCTCTTTTCTTATGTTCTTAAGGTCTCCTCTTTCTCTTCTATCTTATAAGGTTAGCAATCCCAGTGTGAATTTACCTAGTTGTATTTTACAGGGTTTGAGCAGGGCTCATAGTGTCCTGTCTCCATATTTCCATTTATCTAGTTTTTTTTTAAAGTTATGCACACTATGTGCTGTGACAATTCCATTATCCAATGCATTCCATTTTTCCATCATTCTGTGTGGAAAACTGTATTTTCCAATATCCTTCACACACTGCCTCATCCTGATCTTCTTTTCATGTCCTCTTGTCCTTCCATCTCCTTCCGTCAACAGCACCAGGTCTTCTTTGTCTATCTTTTCAATACCATTTTCTATCTTATACATTGTTATTAGGTCCCCATGTTCTCTTGTATCTTGTAAGGTTGGCAGTCCCATTTCCTTTAGTCATTCTTCATATGTGAGGTCCTTTAATTCTGGCACAATCTTTGTAGCAATCTTCTGTATTCTTTCCAATTTTCTATATCCTTTTTAGAGCTCGGAGACCATACCACTGCTGCATATTCCAGCCTTGGGCGTATCATGCTTGTGATGATTTTTTTTTCCATCATATTTTTATCCATGTAATGAAATGCCATTCTTATATTAGTCAACATTTTATATGATAGTCCAAATATCTTGCTTATGTGTTTATCAGGCCTCAGATTTTCTTGTATGATCACACTCAAGATTTTTTTCCTCTTTAGTCTTCATTATTTGTTCCTCTCCTATCAAATAGTTCCATACTGGTCTTCTCTTACTCTTTCTTAGTTCCATTATGTGACATTTCTTGGCATTAAATTGCAATTTCCACTTCTTGCTCCATTCATAGATCTTGTTTAAATCTTCCTGCAACAGCAGACAGTCCTCTCTGGTTTTGATAACTCTTAGCAACTTTGCTTCATCAGCAAATAAATTTATATTAACTGTTTATCCCAATGTGTGTGTGTGTGTGTGTGTGTGTGTGTGTGTATTTATCTAGTTGTATTGTACTGGGTTGAAGCAGGCCTCATAGTGTCCTGTCTCCATATCTCCATTTCCTTAAAAGATATGCACATTATGTGCTGTAACATCTTCATTATACAATTTATTCCACTTTTCCATCGATCTGTGTATTTTCCAATATCCTTCACACACTGCCTGATCTTTTCATGTCCTCTTGTCCTTCCATCTTCTGTCAACAGCACCAGTTCTTCTTTGTCTATCTTTTCAATGCCATTGACTATCTTGTACATTGTTATTAGGTCCCCACGATCTCTTCTATCTTGTAAGGTTGGCAGTCCCATTTCCTTCAGTCGTTCTTCATATGTTAGGTCCTTTAATTCCAGCACCATCTTTGTAGCAATCTTCTGTATCCTTTCCAATTTTCTTGTATCCTTTCTAGATGTGTATTCACCTAGTTGTATTCACCTAGTTGTAATTTTACAGGGCCTGGGTATCATACTCGTGTGGCCCCGTCTCCATATCTACACACATCCAATTTTCCTTTAAAACTATGCACACTCCTTGTTGACACCACCTCCTCACTCAAACCATTCCACACCTCCACACATCTTTGTGGGAAACTATATTTTTTCACATCCTTCAAGCATATTCCCTTGGCTATCTTTTTACTATGCGATCTTGTAGTTCTACTTAAGTTTTCCTCTCTCAACATCATTTGCTCATTATCCACTTCATCCAGTCCATTCAACAGTTTATAAACCTGTATTAAATCTCCTCTTTCTCTTCTTTGTTCCAAGGTAGGCAAATTCATTTCTTTTAATCTCTCCTCATAGGTCATTTCTGCCAATTCCGGAACCATTTTTGTTGCCATTCTCTGCAATCTCTCCAACTTCCTTATATGCTTCTTTTTATAAGGGGACCAAACCACTCCAGCATATTCCAATCTTGGTCTAATTACCATACTAATTAATTTCTTCATCATATCTTTATCCATATAATGGAAGGCTAATCCAATATTTTTATCAAATTATACGTTTCTCCAAACATCTTATCAATATGAGCCTCAAACTGCCCATGGTCTTGTATTATCACTCCCAAATCCTTTTCCTTTTCCACCTTTTTCAACACTACTTCTTCACCCATCTTATATGACCCTCTTGGCCGTCTTCCACTCTTCCCATCTCCATCACATGACTTTTGCTCAGATTAAATTCCATTTGCCACCTCTTGCTCCACTCCCAAATCTTATCCAGGTCTGCCTGTAAAATTTCACAATCTTCTTCACTCTTCACACACCTACACAACTTCGCATCATCCGCAAACAAATTAATATAACTGTTTACTCCTCTGGCATGTCATTAATATATACCAGGAAAAGTATTGGTGCCAGCACTGAGCCTTGTGGGACTCCACTCTCCACCACCAACCAGTCCGACTTTGCATCCCTTATTACCGTTCTCATCTCCCTCCATCTCAAGTAGTTTTCCATCCACTTTAACACTTTTCCTTTCAGTCCTCCATAAATCTCTACTTTCCATAACAGTCTCATGTGAGGTACCTTGTCAAAAGCTTTCTTTAAATCCAAATATACACAGTCCATCCATCCTCTCTCTCTGTATTTTGTCAACCACTCTTGAATAAAAGCTCAGTAGATTTGTTACACATGACCTCCCTTTCCTGAAGCCAAATTGATGATCCGATAATAACTTATGATCCTCCAGGAACCGTATCCAATATTTCTTTATCACCCTCTCACAAATCTTACCGACCACACTTGTTAGAGACACAGGTCTATAGTTAAGAGGCTCTTCCTTACTGCCTCCCTTATAAATGGGCACCACTTCAGCTCTCTTCCACTCTACTGGTACTTCCCTGTTTCTAATGAGCACCTTATAATATCATATAATGGATCAATCAATTCTTCTCTACACTCCTTCAATAATTTTCCTGAAACTTCATCTGGTCCCATCGCTTTATCATCTTTAAGTTCCTCCAACATTTTATATAACTCCTTTTAGGTATCTTAATGTCCTCCATGTGCACATTTCCTTGTACATTCTGTGGCTTTACAAACATTGTTTCTTTAGTAAATACTTGCTGAAACCTATTATTTAGCAATTCCACTATATTCTTAGGGTCATCTACTATCCCTTGCTCTCCTTTTAATCTTTCAATGGACTCTCTCTTTCTAAGTTTACCATTTATGAACCTGTAAAACAATTTTGGATGTTCCTTACTCTTGTCTACAATATCTTTTCAAATTTTCTTTCTTCCTCCTCCTTACCCTCACATACTCATTTCTTGCCACTCTATAATTCTCCTTATTTAGTATATTCCTGCTCTTTTTCCATCTTTTCCAAGCCACATCTCTCTTTTCCTTAGCCTTAACACAAGTTGCATTAAACCAATCCTTTCTTCCTTCCTCTCTTGGTTTATACTTTGGTACAAATTTCATAACTCCTTCTTTATAATATTTCATAAAAATCTCATATTTCTTTTGCACTTCTCTGATTTGTAACATCTCCCAATCTAATTTTCTGAAATAATTTTTCAAACTTTCTGTGTCCATCTTTCTATAATTCAATCTACCACTCCTGTATGTCTCGTCCTTCCTTCGCTGTGTTGTTGCTATCTGCATTTCCATAACCACATGATCACTCTTTCCCAAAGGACACTTGTATTGTATATCTCCACATAGGTACACTTCTCTTGTTAACACCAAATCCAGTCTAGCCGGTTCATCATCTCCTCTATATCTAGTATTTTCCTTCACCCTCTGTTCCATCATATTTTCCATCATTAGATTAAGAAATCTCTCTCCCATGCTTCTTCTCCAACACCACTTACTAGATTTTCCCAATCCACCTCCTTACAATTAAAATCTCCTACTAGTATCACCTTTCTTTTTCCAGATAATACACTTTCCAAACTCTGTAAAGTATCCTTGATCATATTGTCGTATTCCTTAATGTCCAAGAATTTGTTTTAGGAGGTACATAGGTCACCATGATTATTAATTCTTTTCCATCACTTTTTATCCTTATGCTTATCACTTCTGCATTGTTCTTCCCATACCAAACCTTATCCACATTTATTTATTTCTTCGTCATAATCATAACTCCTCCTCCACCTTTACTCTCTATCCTTTCTCCATATATTATATTTATTATCCAAATTTATCTTTGTTTTTCATGCAATTTTGTCTCAGTCAAACACACTATATCAGGCTTCTCCACTATCATATAGTCTTGCAATTCCAATCTACTTGACAGTATCCCATCTATATTAGTATACATTACGGTCCACCCACTGCTCCCTCTAGGGGTTCCTCCGTATTCCTTCTTTCCACATACCACTTTCTGACTCTCTCTCCTATAACTCTCCAAAAACTTTTCTCTTTCCTCCTCAGACCGCTCATCATTTTTCCTTCTCGCCTCTTCCACCAATTCCTTATATCTTCTCCTCTCTTCCTCATTTCTATTCTTTCTCACAAACACCTCTTTACAACCTTCTATCTCTCTTAACTTTGATGTTCTATATAGGACATCCTCCAGATTGTTGTGACTTCAGTACTACTTTAATCGGTCTGTTCACTCCCTCCTTATACGGACCCAGTCTATGGATCTCTTCCACTTCTTCTTGTAGGTCTTTTTTCATCATCATTTAGATTTTTGAACAGATCTCTTACCGTTTTCAATTCTTCCTTAATTCTCTTGGCTTATATGTTATATTTTGTTCTTTCATCCCAAATATTAACACACTCTTCTTCTTTTCTGCTATTTCCTTATCAATGTTTCCTTATTCTTCATTACATTAACCAGTTCCTTGGACCTTTCTTTTTGTCTTCCTTCAACTGATCTTTAATTATTTCTTGTAATCCAACCATCTCTGCTTCCCTCGACTCAGTCCATTGTGTTTTCTTCAGTTCCCATTCCTTTCAAGCCTTTCATTCTGCTCACTAATCATTTCCTTAAAGTCATCTTTCTCCTTTACTACTCTCCATTTTCTCCTCCAACCGTCTCTTGTATTTTTCAACCTCCACCTTCAAATGCGCATTCTCATCCACCAATCGTTTTTCATTTTCCTCCAGTCTCTTAACTCTTTCCTTCAAAGCCTTGTGGAATTCTCTATCCTGCTCCTCCTCACTCCTCTGAACTTTTAATTCCTTCACTAACTCCTCAAATCTCTTCTCCAACATCACTAATCTACCTTGCAATGTTGCCCCTGTTGAAGCTGGACTCATGCTTTGACTGGCCACTTTCGGCTTTGCTCCCTGGGCCTCATCAACATATTTTGAATTTGGTAATTTATTCCTTACCGGTCTATCCATTTTTCCTTACTTTTCCTGGGAACATGTGGGTGTGTGGTGACTGGGGGCCAGGCCTGGTAGCTACGTGTGTGGTTGGATGCGTTGGCGGCTGCTATGGCTGGCCTTTGTGGGTTCCCGCTCTGTCGTTTGGAGTGTGGAGGTTCTCCCACCTCCGATCACTCCCATGTACACGCCACCAGGCTACGTTCACTCTGTACACTCGTTCACTCGCTCTGGTCGCCCCTTAATAGCAATAACTATTCTCACTCAAGCACATTGCTTAGCGTGTGGAGTGTTATTTAGATGCCGTTCATGCGCAGGAGGCATGTCCGTTCTCCACGGAGCGCGGAGTGTGTGTGTGTGTGTGTGTGTGTGTGTGTGTGTGTGTGTGTGTATTTACCTAGTTGTAGTCTTACAGGGCCTGGGCTTTACGCTCGTGTGGCCCCATCTCCATATCTACACTGGTCCAATTTTTCTTTAAAACTATGCACACTCGTTGCTGACACCACTTCTTCACTCAAACTGTTCCATGTTTCAACACATCTTGCATGAAACTATATTTTTTAACATCTCTCAGATATCTTCCCTTCCTCAATTTTTTACTATGCAATCTTGTGCTTCGAATGTCATAATCCTCTCTCAGGATCAGTTTCTCATTATCCACTTGATCCATTCCATTCATCAATTTATAAACTTGTATCAGATCCCCTCTCTCCCTTCTCTGTTCCAGAGTTGGTAGATCCATAGCCTTTAGTCTCTCCTCATATGTCATCCCTTCAAATTCTGGAACCATTCTTGTAGCCATCTTTTGTAGTCTCTCCAACTTCCTTATGTGTTTCTTTTTGTGCGGAGTCCACACAACTCCTGCATATTCCAATCTGGGTCTTATTATAGTACTTATCAATTTCTTCATTATTTCTTTGTCCATGTAGTGAAATGCCAATCCAATATTCCTTAGCAAATTATATGTCTCTGAAAATTTTATCTATATGGCTTACCGGTTGATTGTTTTCTTCCATTGTCACCCCTAGGTCCTTCTCTTTTTTTACTTTTTTCGGTTTTACTCCATCTCCCATCTTATAGATTCCCCTGGGTTGTCTTTCACTCTGTCCCATTTCCATGACATGGCTTTTGTCCACATTCAATTCCATTTCCCACTTCTTACTCCATTTCCAGATCTTATTTAGGTCTTCCTGCAGTATTTCACAATCCTCTTTTTGCTTTATAACTCTGCACAGTTTCATGTGTGTGTATTCACCTAGTTGTATTCACCTAGTTGTAATTTTACAGGGCCTGGGTATCATACTCGTGTGGCCCCGTCTCCATATCTACACACATCCAACTTTCCTTTAAAACTATGCACACTCCTTGCTGACACCACCTCCTCACTCAAACCATTCTACACCTCCACACATCTTTGTGGGAAACTATATTTTTTCACATCCTTTAAGCATATTCCCTTGGCTATCTTTTTACTATGCGATCTTGTAGTTCTATTTAAGTTTTCCTCTCTCAACATCATTTGCTCATTATCCACTTCATCCAGTCCATTCAACAGTTTATAAACCTGTATTAAATCTCCTCTTTCTCTTCTTTGTTCCAAGGTAGGCAAATTAATTTCTTTTAATCTCTCCTCATAGGTCATTTCTGCCAATTCCGGAACCATTCTTGTTGCCATTCTCTGCAATCTCTCCAACTTCCTTATATGCTTCTTTTTATAAGGGGACCAAACCACTCCAGCATATTCCAATCTTGGTCTAATTACCATACTAATTAATTTCTTCATCATATCTTTATCCATATAATGGAAGGCTAATCCAATATTTTTTTATCAAATTATATGTTTCTCCAAACATCTTATCAATATGAGCCTCAAACTGCCCATGGTCTTGTATTATCACTCCCAAATCCTTTTCCTTTTCCACCTTTTTCAACACTACTTCTTCACCCATCTTATATGACCCTCTTGGCCATCTTCCACTCTTCCCATCTCCATCACATGACTTTTGCTCAGATTAAATTCCATTTGCCACCTCTTGCTCCACTCCCAAATCTTATCCAGGTCTGCCTGTAAAATTTCACAATCTTCTTCACTCTTCACACACCTACACAACTTCGCATCATCCATAAACAAATTAATATAACTGTTTACTCCCTCTGGCATGTCATTAATATATACCAGGAAAAGTATTGGTGCCAGCACTGAGCCTTGTGGGACTCCACTCTCCACCACCAACCAGTCCGACTTTGCATCCCTTATTACCGTTCTCATCTCCCTCCATCTCAAGTAGTTTTCCATCCACTTTAACACTTTTCCTTTCAGTCCTCCATAAATCTCTACTTTCCATAACAGTCTCTGTGAGGTACCTTGTCAAAAGCTTTCTTTAAATCCAAATATACACAGTCCATCCATCCCTCTCTCTCTGTATTTTGTCAACCACTCTTGAATAAAAGCTCAGTAGATTTGTTACACATGACCTCCCTTTCCTGAAGCCAAATTGATGATCCGATAATAACTTATGATCCTCCAGGAACCGTATCCAATATTTCTTTATCACCCTCTCACAAATCTTACCGACCACACTTGTTAGAGACACAGGTCTATAGTTAAGAGGCTCTTCCTTACTGCCTCCCTTATAAATGGGCACCACTTCAGCTCTCTTCCACTCTACTGGTACTTCCCTGTTTCTAATGAACACCTTATAATATCATATAATGGATCAATCAATTCTTCTCTACACTCCTTCAATAATTTTCCTGAAACTTCATCTGGTCCCATCGCTTTATCATCTTTAAGTTCCTCCAACATTTTATATAACTCCTTTTAGGTATCTTAATGTCATCCATGTGCACATTTCCTTGTACATTCTGTGGCTTTACAAACATTGTTTCTTCAGTAAATACTTGCTGAAACCTATTATTTAGCAATTCCGCTATATTCTTAGGGTCATCTACTATCCCTTGCTCTCCTTTTAATCTTTCAATGGACTCTCTCTTTTAAGTTTACCATTTATGAACCTGTAAAACAATTTTGGATGTTCCTTACTCTTGTCTACAATATCTTTTCAAATTTTCTTTCTTCCTCCTCCTTACCCTCACATACTCATTTCTCCACTCTATAATTCTCCTTATTTAGTATATTCCTGCTCTTTTCCATCTTTTCCAAGCCACATCTCTTTTCCTTAGCCTTAACACAAGTTGCATTAAACCAATCCTTTCTTCCTTCCTCTCTCGGTTTATACTTTGGTACAAATTTCATAACTCCTTTATAATATTTCATAAAAATCTCATATTTCTTTTGCACTTCTCTGATTTGTAACATCTCCTCCCAATCTAATTTTCTGAAATAATTTTTCAAACTTTCTGTGTCCATCTTTCTATAATTCAATCTACCACTCCTGTATGTCTCGTCCTTCCTTCGCTGTGTTGTTGCTATCTGCATTTCCATAACCACATGATCACTCTTTCCCAAAGGACACTTGTATTGTATATCTCCACATAGGTACACTTCTCTTGTTAACACCAAATCCAGTCTAGCCGGTTCATCATCTCCTCTATATCTAGTATTTTCCTTCACCCTCTGTTCCATCATATTTTCCATCATTAGATTAAGAAATCTCTCTCCCATGCTTCCTCTCCAACACCACTTACTAGATTTTCCCAATCCACCTCCTTACAATTAAAATCTCCTACTAGTATCACCTTTCTTTTCCAGATAATACACTTTCCAAACTCTGTAAAGTATCCTTGATCATATTGTCGTATTCCTTAATGTCCAAGAATTTGTTTTAGGAGGTACATAGGTCACCATGATTATTAATTCTTTTCCATCACTTTTTATCCTTATGCTTATCACTTCTGCATTGTTCTTCCCATACCAAACCTTATCCACATTTATTTATTTCTTCGTCATAATCATAACTCCTCCTCCACCTTTACTCTCTATCCTTTCTCCATATATTATATTTATTATCCAAATTTATCTTTGTTTTTCATGCAATTTTGTCTCAGTCAAACACACTATATCAGGCTTCTCCACTATCATATAGTCTTGCAATTCCAATCTACTTGACAGTATCCCATCTATATTAGTATACATTACGGTCCACCCACTGCTCCTCTAGGGCAGCGGTTCCCAACCTTATTTGTCCTTCTTTTTCCAGTCATTGTTTCACCTGTGGACCCCCTACAACGAAATAGGTTCCAAGAAAATTAATTTTTTTCTGCAAGAAATGAATATATTAATGTAAAATGCCTTCCATTGTTATGCTGATTAAGATGTCCTATTTATATGAAATCAGAAAACATTCCTTCAGCACTTTTTGATTTAAGTAAAACACATAGGAAAAATGTTATGTTAATGTTGTTATAGTTGTAGGTATTGTGTGCAAAACTATCTTTATAATATTTGCCCTTTTTGAGCTTCAAGCACATGTATGAATAAAAGAATCACAAAACTGTATGAATACAACAAAAATCACAAAACAGCAGTGAATGAAACTTTTCATTGGTTGCGAAAAAGTATGTCACTTTATATTTCTCAATGGGACTTGTTTGTTTTTGAGCAACCAGCTCATGAATCCTTGGCTCAGTGGCAGCCAGTGCACACCTCAAGTCATCTTCCACAGACAGCTTGTTCCTTGATTTTGTTTTTATTGCAAGTAATGAAGAAAACCCACTTTCGCAGGTAGGTTGAAGCAAAGGCAAAAGAACTCGAACTGCCAGATCACTTATTTTTGGATATGATTCCATCATTGAACACCAGAAGCTAGACAAGGAGTTTGACTGGAACACATTCTTGGCTGTTGAATCATGGAGAAGCTCAATGAACTCTTCTTGTCTCTTCTAACACATCATCAACCTGACATAAGAAAGGATTTTTGCTAATCCTGCATGCTGAGGGCTCAAGTCAGAAAGTCCAAATTCATCATCTAGCTGAGACAAGTGGTCCATGATTTCCTTGGACAAGGTACTTGAAAGCTGACCATCAGCAAGAACTTCATTCAATGATGGAAACATCATAAATTTTCCTACACTCACTCTCTTCTTATACAGCTCCAATTTGGCCAAAATGCATGTATTGAGTCACAGTGGCTGAGCAAGTTTGAATCCTTTCCTTGAGTCTCAAGTTCAGCTGGTTGAAGATTTCAAATATGTCCACAAGATAAGCAAGGCGGAGCTCAAAGTGTTCTGATTTCAATATCTCCAACAGGTCACATTTTTCTGTACATTAAGAAACATTTCAACTTCCTGGCGAAGAGAGAAGAAGCGGGACAAAATCTCCTGCAGACAACCACCTGGCGGATGTATAAAAGAGCAAGGAACTATGCTCGATTCCATGTCATGACACAGTTGCTGGAACAGTCTCGTGTTTAGGGCAGAGTTTTCACATAGTTCACGACCTTGACAATACCAGTGAAAATTGTGAGAAGCCCAGAAGGAAGCGATTTAGAAGCCAGAGCCTCCCATGAATGAAGCAGTGCACACCAACTGCATTTGGTGCTTTGATTTTACTTTTGCTTGAAACCCGACCTCGACCCAAGCATGGCTGGAGCTCCATCAGTTGTGATTCCAACAAGATTATTCCAACTCAAACCATGCTTGTCAAAAAACGATGACACAGCATTCATCACATCAGTGGCCGTCTTGATGTTTCAAGATTTTGACAGCAAAGAAATTCCTCCTTTATTATGCCTTTGAACAGGTATCGGCAGTATACCAACAGCTGGCACGCCATTGCTACATCAGTGGATTCATCGACCTGTATAGCAAAAATGGGGGATGCTTTTATCTCTTCAATAATCTGATCTTTCACATCACCTGACATGTCCCTGATTCTTCGCTGGATAGTATTATTCAAAGAGATACATCACTTAGTTTCTGTGCTGCTTCTGCTCCAAGAATCAGTCTAACCATTTCTTTTGTACAAGGTAGGATCAATTCTTCAGCAATTGTGTGTGCTTTTCTTCCGTGCTACTAAATAAGCCACTCTGTATGATGCTTCCACGATGTTCCCTCTCTTCTCTTGGAAGCTACCAGTCGCATCAAGTTTTTGCCTCTTCAGTTCATCAGCTTTCCTCTTGAAAAAATCCTTTTCCTTCCCAGCATACTCAGGGTGGCATTTGGTCAGGTGAAGTTGTAATTTTGAAGGCTTCAGTGAATCATTTCCCAGGACACGAAAACAAATGACACACTGTGGGAGATCTACATTATTTTTTTGAATCGTAGTAAACCCCCACTGAAGATAATCTTCCGAGAACTTTCTCTTCTTACTTGACAGTATAATAAATTTAAAAATAAGTATAATCTCTATGGACCCCTTGAAATTCTTCCATGGACCCCTTGGGGTCCATGGACCCCTGGTTGGGAACCACTGCGAGTCTAGGGGTTCCTCCGTATTCCTTCTTTCCACATACCACTTTCTGACTCTCTCTCCTATAACTCTCCAAAAAAACTTTTCTCTTTCCTCCTCAGACCGCTCATCATTTTTCCTTCTCGCCTCTTCCACCAATTCCTTATATCTTCTCCTCTATTCCTCATTTCTATTCTTTCTCACAAACACCTCTTTACAACCTTCTATCTCTCTTAACTTTGATGTTCTATATAGGACATCCTCCGCATATTGTTGTGACTTCAGTACTACTTTAATCGGTCTGCTCACTCCCTCCTTATACGGACCCAGTCTATGGATCTCTTCCACTTCTTCTTGTAGGTCTTTTTTTTCATCATCATTTAGATTTTTGAACAGATCTCTTACCGTTTTCAATTCTTCCTTAATTCTCTTAGGCTTATATGTTATATTTTGTGTGTGTGTGTGTGTGTGTGTGTTTGTGTGTGTGTGTGTGTGTGTGTGTGTGTGTGTGTGTGTGTGTGTGTGTGTGTGTGTGTGTGTGTGTGTGTGTGTGTCCCCTTCCCCCTTCCTCTTTCATGATAAAAATCCTTCATAACTACTTCTTTATATCTTGTTTCTCTCTCTTTTGTCTTGTAAGGTTGGCAGTCCCATTGTGTGTGTGTGTGTCTGTGTGTGTGTGTGTGTGTGTGTGTGTGTGTGTGTGTGTGTGTGTGTGTGTGTGTGTGTGTGTGTGTGTGTGTGTGTGTTTACCTATTTGTATTTACCTATTTGTGTATTACAGGGCCCGAGCTAAGCTCTCTGTGTCCTGTCTCCTTGTCCATTCCTGTCATATCTCTCTTTCATCTGATTGACACACACCGCATCAACGACATCACTGCTCAGTTTATTCCACTTATCAATGCTACGATGCGGGAAACTGTATTTTCTCACGTCATTTAGACAGATGTCTTTTATTAGCTTTTTTCCATGTCCTCGGAGATGATTACTTGTGGTCACCTTTATCATCTCTCTGTCCAGAATGTCAATCTTGTTCACCAATTTATACATAGTTATCATGTCTTCTCTTGTTCTTCTCTTCTAATGTGGTCAGCCCTAGCTTCCTCAGTCTTTCCTCATAGTCTAACTCCCTGAGTCCTGGTACCATCCTTGTTGCCAGCCTCTGTACCCTTTCTACCTTCTTCACATTTTTCTTCATATGCGGTGACCAGACACAAGCTGCATATTCTAACTGGGGTCTTATTAAGGTACATAATATCTTCTTCATCATTCCTTCATCTAGGTAGTGGAACGCAAGGCCAATATTTTGAAGCATGTTATATGTTTTCAAAAAAATCTTGTGTTTCTCCGGTGACAAAGTGTTTTGCACGGTTACTCCTAAGTCTTTCTCCTCATTGGTCTCTTTAATTTTCTCATCACCCAGCCTGCAATCCCAGTTTGGTCTGTATCTACTTCCCAATTTCATAACATGGGTCTTGTCTATATTAAATTCCATCTGCCACTCCTTACTCCACTCATATATTTTATCAAGATCTTCCTATAACTTGTTACAATCTTCCACATTCCTTACTCTCCTCATAATTTTAGTATCGTCCACAAACATGTTCATGTAACTGTCAATTCCTACTGGCATATCATTAACATAAATCAAAAACATGATGGGACCAAGCACTGACCCTTGTGGAACTCCACTGGTTACCTTCTTCCACTCGGACTTCCTTCCTCTCACCACTGTTCTCATTTCTCTTCCCACTAAGTAATTTTCCATCCATTTTGCTAGTTTATCATTTACTCCTCCAATCTTCTTTAGTTTCCACATCAGTCTATTGTGTGGTATTTTATCAAAGGCCTTTCTCAAGTCCAGGTAGATAGCATCCACCCATCCCTCTCTATGGTGTAGTATGTCAGTCACTTTTCTGAAACTAAACTGCCTTTCACTCAGAATGTTTTCACTTTTTAGATACTGACTCCACTTAGCTTTAATTACTTCTTCACATACCTTGCACAATATACTAGTCAACGATACTGGTCTGTAATTTAACGGTTCCATTCTACTACCATTCTTATATATAGGCACAATGTCAGCTCTTTTCCACTCTTTTTGGACTATTTCTGTTCGTATGGAGGTTTCCACAATATCAAATGTCTCTCTTACCATCTGTTATAAGCATACTTATCACTTCCTCATTTCCCTTATTATAGTTCACCTCCTTCACTATCAGATATTCCTTAGTAAGAATCATTATACCACCACCTCCTTTATTTTTTCTATCATTTCTCCATACTTTGTAGTGTTTTACATCAAACCAATCTAGCTTTATTTCGGGCCGTAACTTTGTTTCCACCACACACATTATGTCCGATTCATTGTTTCTTAGGTAATCCATACATTCCAGCCTCTTAGACAGAAATCCATCTATATTCGTGTAAGTCACTTGAATTCCATTCCTAGTCTCTTTCTTCCATGTTTCTGTCAGTGTAATGTCTATTCCGTCTGTTTTATCCGCCACTTCTTCAGCCTTCCATTTCTCATCCTCCAAAAAAACTTTGTCTTTTCCTCCTCGGTTCTTTCTTCATTCCTCTCTCTCACCTCAGTTACAAGCTCTTTCATTTTCATCCGTTCGTCCTGTGACATATTTCTTCTTATGTAAATTGTTTTGGTTTCCTCAGAGTCCTTAAGTTTCCAAGCCCTCCTCAGCAAGTCCTCAGCTGCCACCTGAGACTTTAATTTCAATTTCAATGGTCTACTTTTGCCTTCCTCAAAAGCTCCTAGTCTAACACTTTCTTCTACCTCAGCATATAGGCACTCTTCCTCTTGTGAGATCTTATTCAGTAAAGACTTAATCCTGTCATTTTCCTCATCTCTCCTATCTTGCCAGTTCCTGTTAGTTTCCTACTTCAGTCCTGTTATGATCACACATTTTTTCTTTTCAGCAATATCTCTCACTACATACTCATTTTTCTTTAATGCCTTTACCATTTCACTCTGTGTAATCACTTTATTTTCTTCTTCCTGCTTTTTCACTATCTCCGTAAAGGACTTTTATACTTCCTGGTGTTCTTGTTTCACTTCTTTCATCCTGGCATCAATTAGGTTAAGGCATTCCTTCTTCTCCGGGTCCCCTTCAGATATTTTCTTCTCCATTTCTAGGAGTTTAGCCTTCATCTCGTCACACTGTTTCCTTAGTTGTTGGTTTTCTTTCTCCATTTCCACTTTTTCCCTCAATAGCTCTTTGTTTTCTCTCATTAACAAATAGATTTCTTTTTTGAAGGTATCATTCTCCGCTATGACTCTATCCAGTTTTTTTTTCTATGGAACTCATGTTTAGAAACTTACTTTCTAATGCTCTCTCGGCGGTGGCATGTGTGTGTGTGTGTGTTTATGTCCTTCCCCCTTCCTCTTTCATTATCAAAATTCTTCATTACTTCTTTATATCTTGTTTCTTTATCTGGAAGGTTGTATGCAATTAACAGGTGGAGGAATTGCATTTTTAAATATGATGAAGAATACTTAGTTTGCCCAAACCCATTCAAAAATTTTAGAGATCAGAACTCAGGCTTTATGTGGCTTCCCTACATGAACTGTGTAATTCCTAAAGGGTTGTACAGCTATGAAAAGATATGGAAAAGTGTAAGATGGTATCATCAGTGCAGGAGAGGATGGGACAAGATGTTTGGCTTAGATCATTCATGAACAATAAGAAGAGATTGGGTGACAGGACAGAGCCCTGAGGAACACCACTATTATTGGACTTCCAAGAAGAACAATGACCATCTACCACAGCAGCAATAGAACAGTCAGAAAGGAAACTTGAAATCATGTTACAGAAGGAAGGATACAAGCTGTAGGAAGGTAGTTTGGAAATCACACCTTTGTGCCAGACTCTATCAAGTACTGTTTTTGTTATGGCTATGGCAATGGTGAAAGTTTCATCAAAGTTCTTAAAAGACTCCGTAAGGAAAGCCAGAAGGTCATCAGAAGAGCAGCCTTGACAAAAGCCAAACTGATGATCAGATAGAAGGTTGTGAAAAGGTAGATGTTTAAGAATCTTGCTGTTGAGGATAGATTAAAAAATTAGAGATGCTGGAAATTAAAGAAATATGATGGTAGTTTGAGAGATTATAAGTCATCCTTTTTGAGAAGTTGAATGTAGGCAAACTTCCAGCAAGAAGGAAAGGTAGATGTTGATAGAGAGTGGAAAATTTTTACTATAAGGGGTAAGGGGTACCATAAGCCATAAGCCTTCCAAGGGTTATGGCCAGTGAGGGCATTGAAGACATCTTTAAAGATACAAAAGATTTTAATTGGTAGCATGAAATAGTCAAAAGATAGCAGAAGAATATGCCTTGAATCATACCAGGTTGTGTTCTTTGCAAAGGGTTGAGCAAAAAGTTCAGCTTTGGAGATTGAAATACAGGAAGGAAAGATGAAGTAAAGTTATTGGAGATGTTTTTGGAAAGATACCTGAAGTGATGAGGGAGTTAAATCGTGAAAGATTTTGACATTTTCAGTTGATAAAGATTTTAGATAGCTGGAGAACAGACTTGGCATGACTCCAAACAGAAATAGTAGTACTTTTTGTAGATCATCTCTTTATCAGTGTTTTGTGTTATTTATATTGATTCTGTCCCCAGATGTGGAAACAATTGCAAAAGCATAAAACTATTGGCCAGATAGTTGTTATCAGATGATTATGAAATACTTCTAATATTTCTCCACTTTTTCAGTTGTCACAAGGTACAGCACAGCAGATGTCTACCCTTACCTGAGTAAACGGAAGAAGTTACAAACTGTAGAGGATGTCACAAGTTTTGCAGAGGCCTTCTTGAATCTCTAGTACCATTGGGTATGTTCTGATCTACTTGCATATTGCTTCACAGCCTCACAAACTCTGTTGTAATCCCTTCTGTTTATACTGAAGGTTAGCAAAATATAGTTTGAAATTCACGCACACAACCAATTTATTAAAATCTTTCAAATATACATCTTTGATGTGTACAATGACTTATGTTGTTAACAGTTTATAGTGAGGCACTGACAAATCACCTCACTCCAGGTTATTAACAATTTATAGTAAGACTAACATGTGCCTCACTCTAGTTGAATTATAGATAACACAGAAGCAAAGATCAAGGTTACCTCACTTCAATCTAATTAAGGACCACACTTCAGGATAGAAACAAAGATCTAGGAGACCTGTGATTCAAGTTCCTCAATTGTCTTGTTTATATCTGAAGTAGTACAAGCTTACAGTCACCATTCTTATTTCCTTTCCTTTTCATTTTTAGTAAATTTGGATTAGCATCAGCTTGTCAGTTCATATGTACATTTGTGGAAGCATATGCATTATCATCTGATTGCCACAAAAACACCACTTTGTAAAATAGCATGGTTTGGAATTTGTTTTCATCTGCTTGTGGAATGTTCCTTGCTTATCCCATTATTATATGTAATATTTACTATGTAGGAGAAAATATGGGCACATTTGCACATAGAACAAGCAAAAAAACTAAGCATCATTACTTTTCACCAGTATCAAGCATGTACAAAGTGTGTGTGTGTGTGTGTGTGTGTGTGTGTGTGTGTGTGTGTGTGTGTGTGTGTGTGTGTATACCTAGTTGTATTTACCTAGTTGTAGTTTTACAGGGCCTGGGCTTTATGCTCGTGTTGCCCCATCTCCATATCTACACTTATCCAATCTTACTTTAAAGTATGCACACTCGTTGCAGACACTACTTCTTCATTTAAACTGTTCCACGTCTCAATACATTTCTGCGGGAAACTATATTTTTTAATATCTCTCAGACATCTTCCTTTTCTCAGCTTTTTCCTATACGATCTTGTGCTTCGGATATCATATTCTTTTCTCAGGATCAGTTTCTCATTATCCACTAGGTCCATTCCGTTGATCAATTTATAAACTTGTATCGGGTCTCCTCTCTCCCTTCTTTGTTCCAGGGTTGGTAGATCCATAGCCTTTAGTCTCTCCTCATATGTCATCCCTTCAAATTCTGGAACCATTCTTGTAGATATTTTTTGTAGCCTCTCCAATATACTTATGTGTTTTTTTTTTATGAGGGGTCCACACTACTCCTACATATTCCAATCTGGGTCTTATTATAGTACTTATCAATTTCTTCATCATTTCTTTGTCCATGTAGTGAAATGCTACTCCATATTCCATATTCCTTAGCAAATTATATGCTTCTCTAAAAATTCTATCAATATGGCTTACTGGTTGATTGTTTTCTTCCATCGTCACTCCTTAAGTCCTTTTCCTTTTAACTTTCTCCAGTTCTACTCCATCTCCCATCTTATAGATTCCCACAGGTCGTCTTTCACTCTTTCCCATTTCCATGACATGGCTTTTGTTCACGTTGAATTCCATTTCCCACTTTTTACTCCATTCCCAGATCTTATTTAGGTCTTCTTGCAGTATTTCACAATCCTCCTTTTGTTTTATAACTGCACAGTTTCGTATCATCTGCAAACAGATTTATGTAGCTGTTCACTCCTTCTGGCATGTCGTTAATATAAATGAGGAAAAGTATTGGTGCCAATACTGACCCCTGCGGCACTCTGCTTTCTACTGCTTTCCACTTGGACTTCATATCTTTAACTACCGTCCTTATTTCTCTCCCCCTCAAATAATTTTCTATCCATCTCAATGTGCTTCCTTTTAAGCCACCCTTCTCCTCTAACTTCCATAGTAATCTTGCATGTGGCACTTTGTCAAATGCCTTTTTTAAATCCAAATAAATACAGTCAACCCATCCCTCTCTCTCTTGTACTCTATCAACTATTCTAGAATAGAAACTCAATAAATTAGTTACACAAGACCGTCTTTTTCTAAAACCAACTTGGCTATTAGATATTAATTTGTTGTCTTCAAGGAACTCGATCCATTGTTTCTTTATTATTCTTTCACACATCTTGCATATTACACTAGTTAGTGATACCGGTCTGTAATTTAAAGGTTCTGCCTTCCTTCTGCTTTTGTATATGGGAACCACCTCAGCTCTTTTCCATTCTACTAGTACTGTTCCATTTTCTATTGAGCATTTTATGATGTTGTATATAGTAGGACTTGCTAGTTCTTCCCCTGTGTGTATGTGTGTGTGTGTGTGTGTGTGTGTGTGTGTGTGTGTGTGTGTGTGTGTGTGTGTGTGTGTGTGTGTGTGTGTGTGTGTGTGTGTGTGTGTGTGTGTGTGTGTGTGTGTGTGTGTGTGTGTGTGTGTGTGTGTGTATTTACCTAGTTGTAGTTTTACAGGGCCTGGGCTTTATGCTCGTGTGGCCCGTCTCCATATCTACACTTATCCAATCTTACTTTAAAAGTGTGCATACTCGTTGCAGACACTACTTCTTCATATAAACTGTTCCACGTCTCAATACATCTCTGCGGAAACTATATTTTTAATATCTCTCAGACATCTTCCTTTCTCAGCTTTTTACTATGCGATCTTGTGCTTTGGATGTCATATTCTTCTCTCAGGATCAGTTTCTCATTATCCACTTGGTCCATTCCGTTGATCAATTTATAGACTTGTATCAGGTCTCCTCTCTCCCTTCTTTGTTCCAAGGTTGGTAGATCCATAGCCTTTAGTCTCTCCTCATATGTCATCCCTTCAAGTGTGTGTGTGTGTGTGTGTGTGTTTACCTATTTGTGTATTACAGGGCCCGAGCTAAGCTCTCTGTGTCCTGTCTCCTTGTCCATTCCTGTCATATTTCTCTTTCATCTGATTGACACACACTGTTCCACGTCTCAATACATCTCTGTGGGAAACTATATTTTTTAATATCTCTCAGACATCTTCCCTTTCTCAGCTTTTTACTATGCGATCTTGTGCTTTGGATGTCATATTCTTCTCTCAGGATCAGTTTCTCATTATCCACTTGGTCCATTCCGTTGATCAATTTATAGACTTGTATCAGGTCTCCTCTCTCCCTTCTTTGTTCCAAGGTTGGTAGATCCATAGCCTTTAGTCTCTCCTCATATGTCATCCCTTCAAGTGTGTGTGTGTGTGTGTGTGTGTTTACCTATTTGTATATTACAGGGCCCGAGCTAAGCTCTCTGTGTCCTGTCTCCTTGTCCATTCCTGTCATATTTCTCTTTCATCTGATTGACACACACCGCATCAACGACATGACTGCTCAGTTTATTCCACTTATCAATGCTACGATGCGGGAAACTGTATTTTCTCACGTCATTTAGACATGTCCTTTACTAGCTTTTTTCCATGTCCTCGGAGATAATTACTTGTGGTCACCTTTATCAACTCTCTATCCAGAATGTCAATCTTGTTCACCAATTTATACATAGTTATCATGTCTCCTCTTGTTCTTCTCTCTTCTAATGTGGTCAGTCCCAGCTTCCTCAGTCTTTCCTCAAAGTTTAACTCCCTGAGTCCTGGTACCATCCTTGTTGCCAGCCTTTGTACCCTTTCTACCTTCTTCACATTTTTCTTCATATGCGGTGACCAGACACATGCTGCATATTCTAGCTGGGATCTTATTAAGGTGCATAATATCTTCTTCATCATTCCTTCATCTAGGTAGTGGAATGCAAGGCCAATATTTTGAAGCATGTTGTATGTTTTCCAAAAAATCTTTTTAATGTGTTTCTCCGGTGACAAAGTGTTTTGCACGGTTACTCCTAAGTCTTTCTCTTCATTGGTCTCTTTAATTTTCTCATCACCCAGTCTGTAATCCCTGTTTGGTCTGTACCTACTTCTTCCCATTTTCATAACATGGGTCTTGTCTATATTAAATTCCATCTGCCACTCCTTACTCCACTCATATATTTTATCAAGATCTTCCTGTAACTTGTTACAATCTTCCTCATTCTTTACTCTCCTCATACTTTTAGTATCATCCACAAACATGTTCATATAACTGTCAATTCCTACTGGCATATCATTAACATAAATCAAAAACATGATGGGACCCAGCACTGACTCTTGTGGAACTCCACTGGTTACCTTCTTCCACTCGGACTTCCTTCCTCTCACCACTGTTCTCATTTCTCTTCCCATTAAGTAATTTTCCATCCATTTTGCTAGTTTATCATTTACTTCTCCAGTCATCTTTAGTTTCCACATCAGTCTATTGTGTGGTACTTTATCAAAGGCCTTTCTCAAGTCCAGGTAGATAGCATCCACCCATCCCTCTCTATGTTGCAGTATGTCAGTCACTCTTGAATAAAAACATAATAAATTGGATACACACAATCTTCCTTTTCTGAAACCAAACTGCCTTTCACTCAGAATGTTTTCACTTTCTAGATACTCACTCCAATTAGCTTTAATTACTTCTTCACATACCATGCACAATATACTAGTCAACGATACTGGTCTATAATTTAGCAGTTCCATTCTACTACCATTCTTATATATAGGCACAATGTCAGCTCTTTTCCACTCTTTCGGGACTAATCCTGTTCTTATGGAGGTTTCCACAATATCCAATACGGGGTTCAACAATTGATCCTTACATTCTTTTAGCAACCTCCCAGATATGCCATCAGGCCCCATTGATTTATTAATATCCAGATTGCTTATAATTTTCCTTACGTCTTCCTTAGTAACCATGATGTCCTGCATTTGCTTTATTTCCTTAGGCCTTCCTCCCCATAAAATGCTCCTCCTTTGTAAACACTTTGCAAAAGTTGTCGTTCAAAATTTCAGCTATCTCTCCAGCATCTTCATATACTTCTTCCCCGTTTTTTACCTTTTCTATTGCCTCCCTTATATTTAGTTTTCCATTTATGAATTTTTTAACATTTTTGGGTCACTATCACAGTTTTCCACCACTCTCTGTTCATATTCCTTCTGTGCTGTTCTTCTTACTTCAACATATCTATTCCTTGCTGTTTTGTAGCCTTCCCTTGATAATACATCACTGCTTTTCTTAAGTTTCTTCCATGCTTTTTCTTTGTTCTTTTTTGCTTCTTCACAATTTCTATTAAACCACTGTTTATTATTTAAAGTCCCCTTCCTGTAATATGGCACAAACTTTTTCACAGCAGAGTTATACAAATTCATAAATTTATCGTACTTCAATTGCATATCTCTTTCCTGGTATACCACGGACCAGTCAATTACATTAAAGAACTCCCTTATATGGTTATAATTTGCCCTAGTATAATTTAATTTTTCCTCCCTGCGTTACACAATCTCATTCGTGCTTAATTCTGTATCCAGCTCAAAGCTTAGGACATCATGATCGCCTTTCCCCAAGGGACTTTCATGTTCAATTTCCTCTTTTAGAGAGATGCCCCTGGTAAATACCAAATCCAACTTTGCTGCAACATCCTGTCCCCTGCATCTTGTTGGTGATCTCACCCACTGTGCCATCAAGTTATTTGTTGCTACCTTTAACAGTTCTTCTGCCCACTCACCACCTTTCACCACTTCGTAGTCTTCCCACACTATTTCTTTGGAATTAAAGTCTCTAACTATCATCACTCTATCCTTTCTGTTGAGTTCTTGCTTCATTCTGTCTAGAGTATTTCTCATCACCATTTGGTACTGTTCATATTCCCAAGCACTGGTTCTGGGTGGTATGTATACTGTTATAATATTAATGTCCCTCTTGCCATCTGTTATAAGTATACTTATCACTTCCTCATTTCTCTTACTATAGTTCACCTCCTTCACTATCAGATCTTCCTTAGTAAGAACCATTATACCACCACCACCTTTATTTTTTCTATCATTTCTCCATACTTTGTAGTGTTTTACAACAAACCAGTCTAGCTTTATTTCGGCCTTAGGTTTGTTTCCACTACACACATTATGTCCGGTTCGTTATTTCTTAGGTAATCCATACATTCTAGCCTCTTAGACAGAAATCCATCTATGTTCGTGTAAGTCACTTTTATTCCATTCCTAGTCTCCTTCTTCCATGTAATGCCTATTCCATCTGTTTTATCCACCACTTCTTTAGCCTCCCATTTCTCATCCTCCAAAAAAACTTGATCTTTTCTTCCTCTGTTCTTTCGTCATTCCTCTCCTTCACTTCAGATACTAGCTCCTTCATCTTCATTCTCTCATCTTGTGACATATTTCTTCTTATGTAAATTGTTTTGGTTTCCTCAGAGTCCTGAAGTTTCCAAGGCCTCCGCTGCCACCTGAGACTTTAATTTCAATTTTAATGGTCTATTCTTGCCTTCCTCAAAAGCTCCCAATCTCAGCATATAGGTCCTCTTCTTCCACAGAGATCTTGTTCAGTAAAGATTTAATCTTGTCATTTTCCTTATCCCTCCTGTCCTGCCAGTTCCTGATAGTTTCCTCCCGCAATCCTATTATGACCACACATTTTTTTTTTTTCTGCGATATCTCTCACCACATACTCATTTTCCTTTAGTGCCTTTACCATTTCCCTCTGCGTAATCCCTTTATTTTCCTCTTCCTGCTTTTTTACTATCTCCCTAAACCACCTTTGCACCTCCAGATGTTCATGATTCACTTCTTTCATCTTAGTGTCAATTAGATTAAGACATTCCTCTTTCTTCAAGTCCCCTTCGGATATTTTTATCTCCATTTCCATAAGTTTAGCCTTCATTTCTTCGCATTGTTTCCTTAGTTGTTGGTTTTCTTTCTCCATCTCTACTTTTTCCTTCAACAGCTCTTTATTCGCTAGCGTTAACAAGTAGATCTCTTTTTTAAATTAATCATTCTCGGCTAGAACTCTATCCAGTTTTTCTTCTATTAACAAAATGCTTAGGAACTTACTCTCCAGCCCCTGGATTCTTGCATCCAAGTCAAGTTTCTGCAGTCCTTTTGGCGTAGTAATAAAACCTTCAAAGTCTCTAGTTTGCCTGGACGCCATTTTTGTTGTTGTCAGCTGATTACGGCCAGAGCGATCACCGTCCACACTCCCCTCTCAGGGATCACTCTCCATATCACTCACTTTCAACACTAAGAGACAGTAGGACATTTACGGACACAAAACTAAGAGTCACCCGGGCCCTGTAATACCATAGGTATTTCCTTTCTTCCTGTCATCAGGCAGCCTCCTCTCAGCACGGTGTGTGTGTGTGTGTGTGTGTGTGTGTGTGTGTGTGTGTGTGTGTGTGTGTGTGTGTGTGTGTGTGTGTGTGTATTTACCTAGTTGCATTTACCTAGTTGTAGTTTTACAGGGCCTGGGCTTTATGTTCGTGTGGCCCTGTCTCCATATCTACACTTATCCAATTTTTCTTTAAAACTATGTACACTCTTTGCTGACACCATTTCCTCACTCAAACTGTTCCAAGTCTCAATACATCTTTGCAGGAAACTAAATTTTTTAATATCTCTCAGACATCTTCCCTTCCTCAGTTTCTTACTATGCAATCTTGTGCTTCTAATGTCATATTCTTCTCTCAGGATTAGTTTCTCATTATCCACTTGATCCATTCCGTTAATCAATTTATAAACTTGTATCAGATCCCCTCTCTCTCTCTTCTCTGTTCCAGGGTTGGTAGATCCATAGCTTTTAGTGTGTGTGTGTGTGTGTGTGTATTTACCTATTTGTATTTACCTATTTGTGTATTACAGGGCCCGAGCTAAGCTCTCTGTGTCCTGTCTCCTTGTCCATTCCTGTCATATCTCTCTTTCATCTGATTGACACACACCACACCAACGACATCACTGCTCAGTTTATTCCACTTATCAATGCTACGATGCGGGAAACTGTATTTTCTCACATCATTTAGACAGATGTCCTTTATTAGCTTTTTTCCATGTCCTCGGAGATGATTACTTGTGGTTACCTTTATCAACTCTCTATCCAGTATGTCAATCTTGTTCACCAATTTATACATAGTTATCATGTCTCCTCTTGTTCTCTCTTCTAATGCGGTCAGCCCCAGCTTCCTCAGTCTTTCCTCATAGTCTAACTCCCTGAGTCCTGGTACCATCCTTGTTGCCAGCCTCTGTACCCTTTCTACCTTCTTCACATTTTTCTTCATATGCGGTGACCAGACACATGCTGCATATTCTAACTGGGGTCTTATTAAGGTACATAATATCTTCTTCATCATTCCTTCATCTAGGTAGTGGAATGCAAGGCCAATATTTTGAAGCATGTTGTATGTTTTCCAAAAATCTTGTTAATGTGTTTCTCCGGTGACAAAGTGTTTTGCAGTTACTCCTAAGTCTTTCTCCTCATTGGTGTCTTTAATTTTCTCATCACCCAGCCTGTAATCCCTGTTTGGTCTGTATCTACTTCTTCCCATTTTCATAACATGGGTCTTGTCTATATTAAATTCCATCTGCCACTCCTTACTCCACTCATATATTTTATCAAGATCTTCCTGTAACTTGTTACAATCTTCCACATTCTTTACTCTCATCATAATTTTAGTATCATCCGCAAACATGTTCATATAACTGTCAATTCCTACTGGCATATCATTAGCATAAATCAAAAACATGATGGGACCCAGCACTGACCCTTGTGGAACTCCACTGGTTACCTTCTTCCACTCGGACTTCCTTCTTCCCATTAAGTAATTTTCCATTTATTTTGCTAGTTTATCATTTACTCCTCCAATCATCTTTAGTTTCCACATCAGTCTATTGTGTGGTACTTTATCAAAGGCCTTTCTCAAGTCCAGGTAGATAGCATCCACCCATCCCTTTTTATGTTGTAGTATGTCAGTCACTCTTGAATAAAAACTTAATAGATTGGATACACACGATCTTCCTTTTCTGAAACCAAACTGCCTTTCACTCAGAATGTTTTCACTTTCTAGATACTCACTCCACTTAGCTTTAATTACTTCTTCACATACCTTGCACAATATACTAGTCAACGATACTGGTCTATAATTTAGCGGTTCCATTCTACTACTATTCTTATATATAGGCACAATGTCAGCTCTTTTCCACTCTTTCGGGACTAATCCTGTTCGTATGGAGGTTTCCACAATATCAAATACAGGGTTCAACAATTGATCCTTACATTCATTTAGCAACCTCCCAGATATGCCATCAGGCCCCATTGATTTATTAATATCCAGATTGCTTATAATTTTCCTTACATCTTCCTTAGTAACCATGATGTCCTGCATTTGCTTTATTTCCATAGGCCTTCCTCCCATAAAATGCTCCTCCTTTGTAAACACTTTGCAAAAGTTGTCGTTCAAAATTTCAGCTATATCTCCAGCATCTTCATATACTTCTTCCCGTTTTTACCTTTTCTATTGCCTCCCTTTTATTTAGTTTTCCATTTATGAATTTGTAAAACATTTTGGGTCACTATCACAGTTTTCCACCACCCTCTGTTCATATTCCTTCTGTGCTGTTCTCCTTACTTCAACATATCTATTCCTTGCTGTTTTGTAGCTTCCCTTGATAATACATCACTGTTTTCTTAAGTTTCTTCCATGCCTTTTCTTTGTTCTTTTTTGCTTCTTCACAATTTCTATTAAACCACTGTTTATTATTTAAAGTCCTCTTTCTGTAATATGGCACAAACTTTTCACAGCAGAGTTATACAAATCCATAAATTTATCGTATTTCAATTGCATATCCTTTTCCTGGTATACCACGGACCAGTCAATTTCATTAAAGAACTCCCTTATATGGTTATAATTTGCCCTAGTATAATTTAATTTTTCCTCCCTGCGTTCCACAATCTTATTCGTGCTTAATTCTGTATCCAGCTCAAAGCTTAGGACATCATGATCGCTTTTCCCCAAGGGACATTCATGTTCAATTTCCTCTTTTAGAGATTCCCTGGTAAATACCAAATCCAACCTTGCTGCAACATCTTGTCCCCTGCACCTTGTTGGTGATCTCACCCACTGTGCCATCAAGTTATTTGTTGCTACCTTTAACAATTCTTCTGCCCACTCACCACCGTTCACCACTTCGTAGTCTTCCCACACTATTTCTTTGCAATTAAAGTCTCCAACTATCATCACTCTATCCTTTCTGATGAGTTCTTGCTTCATTCTGTCTAGAGTATTTCTCATCACCATTTGGTACTGTTCATATTCCCAAGCACTGGTTCTGGGTGGTATGTATACTGTTATAATATTAATGTCCCTCTTGCCATCTGTTATAAGCATACTTATCACTTCCTCATTTCTCTTACTATAGTTCACCTCCTTCACTATCAGATCTTCCTTAGTAAGAACCATTATACCACCACCTCCTTTATTTTTTCTATCATTTCTCCATACTTTGTAGTGTTTTACAACAAACCAGTCTAGCTTTATTTCGGGCCTTAGGTTTGTTTCCACTACACACATTATGTCCGGTTCGTTATTTCTTAGGTAATCCATACATTCTAGCCTCTTAGACAGAAATCCATCTATGTTCGTGTAAGTCACTTTTATTCCATTCCTAGTCTCATTCTTCCATGTAATGTCTATTCCGTCTGTTTTATCCACCACTTCTTTAGCCTCCCATTTCTCATCCTCCAAAAAAACTTGGTGTTTTCATCCTCTGTTCTTTTGTCATTCCTCTCCTTGACTTCAGTTACAAGCTCTTTCATTTTCATTCGCTCATCTTGTGACATATTTCTTCTTATGTAAATTGTTTTGGTTTCCTCAGGGTCCTTAGGTTTCCAAGCCCTCCTCAACAAGGCCTCAGCTGCCACTTGAGACTTTAATTTTAATTTTAATTTTCTATTCTTGCCTTCCTCAAAAGCTCCCAATCTCCCACTTTCTTGTACCTCAGCATATAGGTCCCCTTCTCCCACAGAGATCTTGTTCAGTAAAGACTTAATCTTGTCATTTTCCTTATCCCTCCTGTCCTGCCAGTTCCTGTTAGTTTCCTCCCGCGCAATCCTATTATGATCACACACTTTTTGTTTTCAGCAATATCTCTCACCACATACTCATTTTCCTTTAGTGCCTTTACCATTTCCCTCTGCGTAATTTCCTTTATTTTCCTCTTCCTGCTTTTTTACTATCTCCCTAAATGACCTTTGTACCTCCTGATGTTCATGGTTGACTTCTTTCATCCTGGTATCAATTAGATTAAGGCATTCCTCTTTCCTCAAGTCCCCTTCGGATATTTTCATCTCCATTTCCATGAGTTTATCCTTCATCTCTTCACATTGTTTCCTTAGTTGTTGGTTTTCTTTCTCCATCTCTACTTTTTCCTTCAATAGCTCTTTATTCGCTAGCGTTAACAAATAGATCTCTTTTTTGAACGAATCATTCTCGGCTAGAACTCTATCCAGTTTTTCTTCTATTGACAAAATGTTTAGGAACTTACTTTCCAGTGCCTGGATTCTTGCATCCATATCAAGTTTCTGCAGTCCTTTTGGCGTAGTAATAAAACCTTCAAAGTCTCTAGTTTGCCTGGACGCCATTTTTTTTATTTTCAGCTGATTACGGCCAGATCGATCACCGTCCACACTCCCCTCTCAGGGATCACTCTCCATATCACTTACTTTCAACACTAAGAGACAGTAGGAAATTAACGGACACTAACTTAGAGTTACCCAGGCCCTGTAATACCATAGGTATTTTCTTTCTTCCCGTCCGCAGCCGGAGACGAGCCGTCCTCTCTCAGCGACGGCAATGCGACGTGTGTGTGTGTGTGTGTGTGTGTGTGTGTGTGTGTGTGTGTGTGTGTAATTCACTGTTTGATCTGCTGCAGTCTCTGACGAGACAGCCAGACGTTACCCTACGGAACGAACTCAGAGCTCATTATTTCCGATCTTCGGATAGGCCTGAGACCAGGCACACACCACACACCGGGACAACAAGGTCACAACTCTTCGATTTACATCCCGTACCTACTCACTGCTAGGTGAACAGGGGCTACGTGAAAGGAGACACACCAAATATCTCCACCCGGCCGGGGAATCGAACCCCGGTCCTCTGGCTTGTGAAGCCAGCGCTCTAACCACTGAGCTACTGGGCCGTGTGTGTGTGTGTGTGTGTGTGTGTGTGTGTGTGTGTGTGTTACCTAGTTGTAGTTTTACAGGGGCTGGTCTTTACACTTGTGTGGCCCCATCTCCATATCTACACTTATCCAATTTTTCTTTAAAACTATGCACACTCGTGTGTGTGTGTGTGTGTGTGTGTGTGTGTGTGTGTGTGTGTGTGTGTGTGTGTGTGTGTGTGTTTACCTAGTTCTCTATATTACAGGGTTTGAGTGGAGCTCTTAGTGACCTGTCTCCATATCTACATTTATCCAACTTGTGTACACTTTTTGTTGCTACAATCTCTTCACTCAATCCATTCCAGATGTCCACCATCCTATGTGGAAAACTTAACTTCTTAACCCCTTCAATACAAGATCATACACATGTATGAGAATTGGTTCCTCATATGCACATACAAGCTTGTACACATGTACAAGATTGGCAGTGGGATCTCAATAGAAAAATCACTTGCTTATATTACAGTTTGGGGTGCTGTCTGATGCCTTGTATGGGTGCACAGACACAGTGGGGAAGTCATTCTCACTATTTTAATTGCCAATTAGTATGTTGCTTTAGGTTTAAGTCACAGCCTCTTACCCAGTGTCCTGGCATGACAGGAGTCTTCCTCAGTTTGATTTATGTGCTCTTTCTGAGCAGATCTACACTGCCTGTGTGGACTTTGTAGTAGCCATACTGGCTTGTAGTGTGCGCAAGTGATGATAGTGATGATAATGATGAAAGTGATTGTGAATATGAGAATGATGATTTTATGGACGAAATTGAGCCCATGATGGACTATGGGTGGTGCCTCACGTCTGATCTGTTCAGTGGCATGCGGCCAGATATGATCCCCATGTGTAGTGCTAGTGCTGACAGCCTTGACCCTGCCAATCTGTCTGCCATGTCTGTGCCTTCTTTTATGTGCCCCTGTGAAGCCTTCACATATATATTTGACAGTGAAGTGATAGATAGCCTATGTAAATGGATGAACGAGAGGGCACAAGTATATAATTTCATTACATGAAAAAAGAAAGTGAATGGTGTGATTTGCTACCCTGGCCCCCCCCTGCAATACAAGCCCCCCCACAGACCCCTAACCATTACGCATCCACCCACTCAACTTGCTTTTTTCACCTGCTTTTATATACATTTTGATGATATTTCTTGCTCCACACATACTAGACACATCAGTGAAGGTTATGTTAGCATAAATTTCATTAAGTATTTTTTTTCCATATATAAACCTTACCTAACTTATGCAATCTAACCTGATCTAACCCAAGATATTCAGACCAAAATAAGCCTAACCAAACCTTCACTGAAATGTCTAGTATATGTTAAGCAAAAAATATTTTCAAAATGTCCGAAAAAAATGCATAAAAAGCCAAGTTGAGCGGTGGATGTATAACGGTTGGAGGGTCTGCGGGAGGGCTTGTATTGCGAGAGGGGTGAGTTGGTGAAAATGTCTTTGCGGCGAAGGGGTTGATATTCCATAAACATTGACTATTTATGATCTTGGAATGTCCCATTGTTCGTCTATCTCCACTCTCTGTCTGTCTATCTTTCCCATGTGGTGTACTAACTTATACGTCATTATTAGGTCTCTTCTTCCTCATCTGTACTTCAAAGTTCATAGTTCCATTTTCTTCAGCGTATCTCCATAGGGAAGTTCCCTTACTTCTAAAATCATTTTTTTTAGCGGTCCTTTGGATTCTTTCTAGTTTCTTGATGTCTTTCTGCATATATGGTGACCTTACCACTGCTATATATTTTAGTTTAGGTCTTATCATAGTGGTTATGGTCTTGTATAATCACTCCCAGGTCTTTCTCTTCACTCCTTTTCATTATAATCATAATCTCTTCTCCCATTTTATATTCCCACATAGGTCTTCTATTATTTTTATCGATTTCCATGACATCGCATATCTTGGTATTAAATTATAATTTTCACTTTTGTCTCCATTCCCTTATCTTGTCGATATCTTTCTGCAGTTCCATATGGTCCCCAATATTCCTTATTACTCTCAAAAGTTTCACATCGTCTACAAACAAATTTATGTAGCTACTCAAACCCTCTTGTATATCATTGATATATACATGGAACTTAATTGGTGCCAGCACCGAACCCTGTGGTACGCCACTAGTAACTGTGCTCCAGCTTGATGGGGTGTCTCTTATCATTGTCCCCATTTCCCTATCTGTTAAGTACTTCGTCATCCAATTCAGATATTCCCCAGTATTCCTGCAATGTGTTCTATTTTCTGTTGGAGTCTTCTATGTGGTACTCTATCAAAAGCCTTCTTAATATCTAGATATACCTTGTCAACTCATCCATCTCTCCCTTGTGCTTCATATATTGCTCTTGTATAAAAGCTTAGTAAGTTTGTTATGCATGATCTTCCTTTTCTGAAACCAAATTGGAAGTTATTAATTATTTCATTTCCATCCAGATATTCTAACCATTTTTCTTAGATAACAATTTCACAGATCTTTCCCACAATCAATACTATCACAGTAACTTCTTAATCCTACAAAAGTAGAATTAACATGATTCCATCTTTTTTTGTTTGTGTTCCTCATTGCATCTCAAAGTTTCCTGATCCTCTTAATCACTTGGACATCTTCACTTAACTTTATTTCTGTTATACATACTATGTCCAGTCCTTTTTTCAATGTATAATCTTTCACTTCCAAGCTTCCTGATATACATGACTTATTGCTTTCCTTCCCCTTCCCAGATATACCATGTCCCCAGCCTCATGTCTAGCACTCTCCAGTAGAATTTCTTCTCGTTTTCTGTCCTTCTCTCACTTTTTTTCCTTAGCTTCACTTCTCAGTGTTCTCTTTTTCTCTTTCTACCTGAGTCATCTCTTTTTATCCAAATATTATTATTTTCTGTCTTACCAGCCAGCCTTCCACTCCTCGCTAATATTTCTTCTTCTATTTTAACTTTTAGTGGTCTTTCAGTTCCCTCACTATATTTACCAAGTCTGTATATTTCTTCTATTTCTTTCTTAAGACTCTGTTCATCTTGAACCACTGAGATAATTTGCTTTTATCATCTTTCTTCTCCTCCTCCTCTTTCACAAATTTCATGGGATTCTTTTTTTCTTCTAGTCTATATATAACCATACACTTTTTTGTCCACCAGATCTCTCACTTTGCATGTGTATTTACTTAGTTGTAACATACAGGGAAAAAGAGCTTTGCTCGTGCTGTCCTGTCAATATATCTGTGCAAATCCAACATTTCTTTGAACACATTGATTGGTCCTTGCTTCAACAACTCTCTTATCTAAACTGTTCCACACCTCTACACATCTTTGTGGAAAGTTCATATCTCTCCTGCAGTTGTTCTTTCCTAATTTCTTTCCATGTGCTCTTGTGTCACTGTTGTCCCAGATTTGTAAGTCTTCTCTATCTAATTTTTCCAGTCCATTCATTGCTTTGTGCAGTTTTATTTGATCTCTTTCCCTTCTCTGTTCTAAGGTTGTAAGACTTAGTCTTCGTAGCCTTTCTTCATATGACCATTCACTTATATGACCATTTACTTTAACTTGAGGGAGGCTATGTTGCTGCCCTCTATATTCTCTTTAGTTTCCTTGTGTGTTTCTTTGTGTTCAGTGACCATGCTGTAGCTGCATATTCTAATTTTGGGCATATTGAGTCATTAATAGTTTTTCTTTATCATATCCTTGTCTATATAAGTGAATGCCACCTTTATATTTCTGAAATTCATAGGCATTTCCTGTAATTCTATTTATGTGCTTTTCTGGTGACAAGTTATCCACAATGATTATTCCTAAGTCTTTTTCTTCAGACTTCTTAATTTCTTCATTGCCTATTAACTAAACTTCCTTTGGCCTTTTTTTGCTCATTTCAAATTCTAATATGCTGCACTTTTTTGTATTAAATTCCATTTCTGCTATTTTATCCAAGTCTTGTTGTAGTGTCTCACAATCTTCTTTTCTATTCACCCTTCTCATTAATTTAGCATCATCTGCAAACAGACTGATGTAACCGCCTATATTTTCTGGTATTTGTTCACATATATTGCAAACATTAATTATTGGTGCTAATGCCGATCCCTGTGGAATTCCACTTACTCTTTTTCCAGGCTGACATTTTTTCTCTTATAATTGTTCTCATTTTTATGTCTTTTAGAAAGTCAGCTATCCATTTCAGAAGACCTCCCTTTAGTCCTCCATTTTGTTCAGGTTTCCACAGTAACCTTTTGTGTGGGACCTTGTCAAATGCCTTCTTTATATCTAAGTAGATGCAGTTCACCTAGCCATCCTTTCTTGCACCATGTCAACCACTCTTTTGAGTAGCTTATTAAATTTGTGACACATGATCTTCCTCGTCTGAATCCATACTGGCTATCAGTCAACATACCTTTCTCCTCCAGATATTCCATCCATTTCTTCTTTATTATCCTTTCACATATTTTTGCTACTACACTGATCAGTGACACTGGTCTGTAGTTAATGGATCCTCCTTATTTCCCCCTTTGAATATGGGCACAATATCCACTCTTTTCCAATCTGTTGGTACTTTACCGTCTGTTAAGGAACTCATAATGATGTTGTGGACTTTGTCTGCTAAATGGTGACTGCATTTCTTTACAATCCATTTGACACTCCATCGGGAACTGAGGCTCTCCTTACATCTTGTTCCTTCATTATTTTCCTTACTTCTACTGACACTTGTATTTCATGAACACCTTCAGATAAGTCCGATGGGGTTTGACATTGGAAGTCGTTTTCTCTGTTGAAGACTGACTGGAAGCAGGTGTTCATCGCTCCCGCCGTATATATTTGGGTCTCCGTACGTTTTGTTATTGTATTTTAGATTGCTTATTACTCCTTTGTTTTTCAGCTTGCTGTTTACTTATCTGTAGAACAATTTTGGCTGGTCCTTACATTTATCCACAATATCCTGTTCATAGTTTTTCTGTTCCATTCTCTAAAGCTTGATGTACTCGTTTCTTTTCCAGGCATAGCCTAACCACTGATTTGGTCTTTATTTCTTCTTCATCTATTCCAGGCTTTTTCTCTTTCCATCCTTGCTAACTCACATCTTATGTTAAACTACTCCTTGTGTCTTGGCTTGTCCATTTTCTTGATTTGTATATGTTTCATTATTCCTTCATTATACTTCTCCATTGAAATATTCCACTTGTCTTCAGTTTTCTCCTATATATGAAATTCAGTCCAGTCTGCTTGTTCAGAGTATTTCCTTAATTCTGCAAAGTTTGTTTTACTATAACTGTACCTTCTTTTTTTATAGTCTTCATTCCTAATTTCTTCCAGTCCTTCTTTCAGCCTGAGTTAAAGCAATACATGATCACTTTTACCAATTGGACTCTTATATTCCAAGTTTTTGAGTATCTCTGGTTCTTTAGTAAATACTAATTACAATTGTGATGGTTCTTCATTTGCTCTATACATTGTCCTTCATCCATTGAGTTAAGATATTGTCTACTGTTACATTCAATAGTATATGTCCACAAGATGTTTTTCCTCTCAGTTATCAGATCTTCCCAAACTATTTCCTTGCAATCAAAGTCACCCATCACTGTTATGTTTTTACTCTTTTCAATTAGTCTCTGTAAATTTTTTTCTGGTATCATTAAGCATGTTCCTGTATTCTTCATTTCCCCACGAGTTTGTTCTGGGTAGAACATAAACAACAGCAAAGTTCCTTTTCTTTCTCCTTGAATTCTTACTTGTGCTTGCAGCACTTCAACACTCCCTTTTCCATAAGTTACTTCGTCCACCTGCAGCTCTTTCTTTACAAGTAACATCACTCTTCCTACTTTTTTTTTTTTCTTCTTTTTTTCCCTCTATTCTTCTATTTATTGTAGTCATTTTCCCCAATATCCGTTGTTTCAAGTCCTCCATTCAATTTTGTCGCAGTTAATCCCATGATGTCAGGCTTGTTTCCCCTTAAGTAATCATTCAGCTATTTTTGCTGTTAAAATACCATTAACATTTGTTTATGTGACTTTTAATACTCTTCCTCTTCTACATTGATACTTATTTCATTTTGTTCTCCCCTCCTTGTGTACCACTTCCTCAGTCTCATGTTTTTGACATTCCAATAGTAGCTCGTCTTCTTTTTTTTTTTTTTTTTTTTTTTTTCTGTTTCCCATAGCTGCTTGAGTTTAGCTCTTACCTTTTTATTTAGTTTGCATCTCAACTATACATTTTTATACGCTTCTTTCCTTCCTAGCCTCCATGAGCCTACCAGGATTTCCTCAGCGCCTGTTTGCAATCTTATTCTAATCTTTAACGGATGTGTTTTTCCGTCCTCATATTTCCCCAGTCTATAGATATCTTCACTTAATCTCTTGCCTTCTTCATCATCCTTCACCTCCATCACTACTTTCTCAGCCAACTTTTTCTCATATTCTTCTCTCTTGTGTCTAATTCCTTTAATCCAAAGACAACAATACACTTACTTTTCCACAGTATCCCTAACCAAATTTTCCTTTTCCTCAGTTACCTTTACCACCATCTTGGCAACCTCCTGTTCCCTTTCCTTGGCCGATTCTTCTATAATCTTTGAAAACTAATTTTCTGATGAGCCTGGTCCATCTTCCAACAATTTTGCTTTTCATTATTTTCCTCACTTGATCTTCATTATCTTTTATTTTCCTTTCACTAGCACAAACTTTATTCTTCAGGTCATCAAAGTTTTCTTCAGCACTTCCATGTTTGCCTTCATGATCTCAGTCTTTTTCCACGAGTTTTAGCCTAACCATTAGATCTTTCACTAGGTCTTCCAGGTGTATGACCCTCCTCCTCAATAGACTCTCTCTGTTGTTTCACTTGTCAAACCTGTCCTCCGGTCTGAAGCCTGTGAAATCATGTCTTAAGAAATTCAAACCTACCAGACGGTGTAAATAAACACTCCTCGCCTTCGTCCATATTTTATCTCACTTTGTTTCTTGCTTCTTTTTCCACGTTATTGACATTTTAACCCTGCCATCTAGATGGGACAGCACTAAGACAATAGCTCTTACCTTTAGTTAACACTCTAGGCAAAAGATATTTTTGATGGCTTGGAATAATATCAGAATGGAGCACAGTGTGGACGTCCATCTTTTATGATCTTGATATGTGTATGTGTGTGTGTACGTGGATGGGTGTGGGTGTATGTGTGATGCTCAAACTCCAGTAGACAAAAAAGTATTTTAGGAATTCTGTGCAATTCTATATCTGCACAAAAGAATATTTACAGCAAACCATGATTATTATTATCTGTATTTTATGCAGAATTAAAGGTAATGCTTAGGCTTTAGAATATCAGATAATTTATAGTTCAGTGGTACTTCGACATACGATTTTAATTCCTTCCGTGACGATCGTTGTATATAAAAAAAATTGTATATCAAATCAATTTTTCCCATAGAAATTAATGAAAATTCAATTAATTCGTTTTTGTGATATGAATTTACACCACACCCAAAAAAAAAAATATATATATATATATATATATATATATATATATATATATATATATATATATATGCTATAAATACCAACCAAATATAGATTTAATATAAGAAAAATACAATGTTTATTGTATGCATGATATAAATTAATTATATTGCTCAAAATAACAACTTAACTCACAAAACTCGGGACGTATCGATAGACGTTCATCACACAAGGCACAGGGCACGTCGATAGACATTTAGGCTTTTTACAGCTACATTTTGGTTATTTTCTTCCTGTTTTCTTTGCTTGTGAGCTGGCAACACTCATCAGGAGTAAACATATGCTCTACGTCACTGTGTCACCAACGATAAATGGTAGGAGTGATCGACAGTGATTTCATTGTGTCTGATTCCGCCACCTCTCCCGCGCACCGTACTTCTATACCTTGGGTCTCTCGCCATGTTACTTTTGAATGGGAGTGGTATCAGAACAGGAGAGAGAGAGAGGGGGAGAGGATACAAGGGGCCCGTTTTCTTGCGCTCTAGTCAAGGCCGCTGAACCCAATCGGACGCAAGGCCACATAAACCGGTTACTATCTCATTCAACCTGTGATATTTTGGTAACCAATGCATCTCGAGACTTCTGGTTTTTTGTATTGCAAAGAGGAAGAGTTGCTTGTGGGCAGGAGTAAACATATGCTCTACGTCACTGTGTCACCAACGATTGAGGGTGGTAGCAAGTGATTCCACTGTGTCTGATTTCACCACCTCTCCCACGAGCTTTACTTTACTTCTATACCTCAGGTCTCTCACCATGTTACAGGGAGACAACTTTTGAATGAGAGTGGTATCAGAACAGGCGACAGCAGGAGCGAGAGAGAGAGAGAGAGAGAGAGAGAGATACAAGGGGCCCGTTTTCTCTCGCTCTAGCCAAGGCCGCCGAACCCAATCGGACACAAGGCCACATAAACCGATGATACTACCTCATTCAACCTGTGATATTTTGGTAACCATGACATCTAGAGACTTCTGATTTTTTGCATTGCAAAGTGGAAGAGTTGCTTGTGGCCAGAAAATCATTTGTACTCACTCGTTTATTGAATTTCTAAATGTAATCAGTATGTGAATGCACACTATTTTTGTGTGTTTCTTGCCAGACTTTTACTTTTGGGACCCATGATCACGGAGCACCCAATTCACAAAACTTGAGTTCACAAAACTTAATAAAAAATACATACTGCCGAGGAGCACAGACACATACATGGACAAAGGGTGAACAACGATACACAATGTGGGCTGAATGTTCGGGTTAGCCGGGTAGCCGAGCAATCGCTGCGCCACCTACCAATGGCTAATCGTATCTTAAAAATATCGTCGTATTTCAAGGCGTAAATTATATGAAATCTTTTCATCGTATATCAAAAAAATTGTATGTTAGGGCGATCGTATTTCGAAGTACCACTCTATACATAATTTTGCCAAGGCCACATTTGCAGTCTTGAATTAGTGAAGATTTTTTATATTAGTTTGTTTGCATTAGAGAGGAAGGGAATAAGATGATACACTAAAGTTGCAATGTTTCCATCATATGCCACACTGGTACTAGATTCACTCTGATTTACTATGAAGTTTGAATCTACCTGTTGTTGATGAAATACCATCTTAGAGCAGACCTGCAGGATGAAAATCTTCCTCAATCATTTGTCCCGAGTGACTAGCATCCTCGTATTTTTGCCCAAGAGATCGTAATCATTAGAATTTTATCAAATATCATAGGTTGACTACTAATTCACTTTAGTAAGTGAGCCTGAACAGGAAGGAAAAAAATGGAGAAAAAAAACTGTTCTTATTTATATTCAAAACTGGTACAGGAGGTTGTTACTGTTGTGGTAACACAGACGAGAATGTTCTGAGCAGCAAGAGCATAGCAGACCTAATATGCAGCCATCAAGAAAACAGTCACGGTAATCAATCATTTTCACAAGATATGCTTCAACATTATGTCATTCACTTTTCCTTTTTAAGTTTGTTCTATGGTTTTACACTGGATTCACATGAGCCTCTTTTTCTGATTTATGGCCACCACAAAATAGTCACCAAAGAAGATAGTGAGTAAGAGCACCAAGAAACTGTCATAGCTTCAAGTAAGGTCATTGTCATTATAGAACTCATGAAAGTAGCAGCCACCCATCTCAATGAATATGAAATGCAAAAAATGCATAAAGTAATTGGGTGCTCCCTATAGTAACAAACTATTGTGTCAGGTATTCCACACATTATTTTTCTATGATATTCTTGTCACCATTCCTTCAGATTCTAATCCGAAAGTGCTGGTCTCTTCTCCATCTCTCTAATCAGTATTTCACAGTCAAACAACTCTAACCATTCTTACCATTCACAGAAAAGAGTACTTGACAGTTGATAGAGCCAGGACAAGACAACACAAATATAGGAGATAGGGTGTCAGTAACCAATATGATTCTTGTATATGCTGCCATTAGAAACAATTGTTTCTGTTTCTGGCCTTTGTGGCCTGCAATAGTGATGTTATTCAGAAAAATTACTTCGCTCACCACAACTCCACTTTTTGGTAGGTCCCACCCATAGGTGTGTGTTCTATATTTCATCTTTTTTTGTGTGTGTGTGTGGTGGCCACTGACCACAAAAGTGATTCTTGTGAATCCAGCTTTACTTTGACATCATGTAACTGACAGGCTCAACTGAGGTGGCACTATCTTGTGTAGAGAAATATCTTATTTTACGGCTTACAAGACGCACTTTTTTTTCCTGAAAAATACTAGTGCGTCTTCCAAGACGAATGTTGTATTGTAAGGCAACACCCAACTTCAAGGGAGCTTGGACACTTGACCGATAGCGACCTGGATTTGTATGTTGAGTCATTACATTATGATGTTAGCTTAAGTACTATTTAATTCAGCCTTTTATATTATGTAAACTCAGTACTTAAATGTTACAAGTATTTCCAATACCATAATCCTTCCTGCAGCCTACTCAGCATGTCGAGAAAACGGGCCGCTCCCTCGTCTCATAGCAACACACACGTATGTACATGCACACGAACGCACACTAGGTAAATAAATGCCAGGTACCTTTATACCATTATTAATAGAACATCCAAATGGCTTACTCGTTCAAGCAAGAGTCAAAATTCCACTTGTGAATTGTATTCACATTGATGAAGCCTATGAAGCACGATTTGCAAAATAAAGTATATACGAACTAAAGCACTGACGCGTTCGGTTTCGGCAATCGGACAAGTGATTCCGTAATGTAAACAAAACATGCCATCGCCCGCCACTAAAACAAGAGATGGATTGTTTCATTGTGTATATGTATTTACCTATGGTGATTTTATTTACATAGTTTTAAATTTGTGGTGAGTGCTCCAGCAAATACGCAATGAGTGCTGAAACAATAGTGTCTTGCAGACTCCTTGCTTCTGATGTTTTTATGTTCAGTGGTCGGGTATATGGTGAATGTGTTGTGTTTTTGTATGAGATTGACTTTTTTTTTGCTTAGAAATTTCTTTCAAATATTAGGGTGCGTCTTCCAAGATGCAGCGTCTTGCAAGCCATAAAATACGGTACTTGTCCATTTTAAGAAACTCCTAAAAGTTTTTTTAAACCTTTACACTAAAGCACTAGAAAGTGACTAATTAAATTTACAAGTTGTGTTGTAGTTGTGCCCAAGCCACTCAGAATGAACACCACATAAATCAAAATTTCCTTTGAGAATAGTGAGGTGATGGATGAGTGATTAATTACAACCATGAATCAACTGAAAATCACAAATACTATATTTACACATTCCATTTATGAAATATTAACCAAATGTCTGAGTATGATGCATTTCTAATTTGTCTCTTTATACTGTTTTATAGGTGGTTACCCAAGCTGGTTAACTATAGCCCCAGACATTAGATACATAGTATATATTTTTCTATATCTCATGGAAATGAACTGGAAAGCACTGCGTGAGGAGTAGGACACTTTTTTTCAATACTGTGAGACAGGAGTAGTAAATATTATTGCTATTGATAGAAGAGTAGATGTAAAAACAATGTTTAAAATGAAGTTAAAAAGATAAAACAACATATAGTGGTATCTTGAGATGTTTTTTTTTTTTTTTTTTTTTTTTTTTTTTTTTTTTTTGAGATACGAGCAAAATTTTGAGATACAAGTCACAGTTAGGCATGTTGCTGCTGTAGTTGGTGGCTCAGCGCACTGGTCCAGCCTCTGCTCTTGTTTTTAGGAGGTTGGAACGGATTAATGGCATTTCAATGAGAATAATTATTTTGAGATGCGAGCTTCACAGAACAAATTAAACTTGTATGTCGAGGTACCACTGTACTTAAATGTAATTAAATTTGAATTGGTACAAAATGAAGATTGTACAAGGGAGTAACAATAATGACTGCTACAAAATGAGGATTGTGTGAGGGAATAATGTTACTAACTGCATTGTTGTGAATTTTAGACATGGAATGTGATAGTAACAAAGAAGAAATTGAATGTTAAGTCTGAGTCTGAAGAGAAACACTGGGAAAAAAAGCTTGAAAGCAATGAAGGCATGCAAAAAATTGGTTTGATAAGTGGAAATAATGAAAGTGCAATTGGTAAAAAAACTAAATCTGATGCCAAAGGTGCAAGGCTTGGATGGAATGGATGGACAATATATAAATAGCTTTAATTGCATTATTGGACTCGTGTAGGTGCATGAAAAGAGATGAATGGAGAGCTTTTGTGAATGTAAAAATAGAAGCATGGCCTCAATGGGAAATTCCCTCTCATCTAGTCATATCTGTAGATCAGGTCAGGTACAGAGAAAAAGGAGTCTCTCATGATGCAGCATGACTAATCTGCTAGTGTTATATATATAAAGTTATCCAGTTTATTTAGTATTTACATAAGAAGCTTGTTTTTCCAGTTATGCTTGATATATATTTCAGTATCGTAATTAGTTGGATGTCTATATAAAGAGTGGTATTACTGATATATTAACATGTCACAAGATGAGGGAGTAATTGTAAATGAAAATTTCTAGTTGCCTTGTCTGTGTTACCTTCCTCCTGATATTTATAGATTATTAGAACAATAAGAGAAAAGGGTTTCAAATGTTCCAAAGGTGAAAGAAAGAAAAAAAAGGCAAGTGAAAGAGGCAGTCAAGGACACAGATATTTTATGTATATTTCCTTGGATGAGACCTCAGTTTAATTTATAGATGTTTGTTCTTTAGGTTTTTTTTTTTTTTTTTTTTTTTTTTTTTTTGGCCAGTTTGAGGCTCCTAAATCAAGAGGTCATCTTATAAACTGAGAATAAAACACAACCCTTTCAACCCTGTGATGAACATTAAGTTCCACAGTACCTTGGAATTCATTCTGCAGCCACATACACGCGTGCATATTTTTTATATATATATATATATATATATATATATATATATATATATATATATATATATATATATATATATATATATATATATATATACAGTAAGCCCTCACATTTAGTGATCCTATTAGTCTGCTGAAACCATCGCCAAATTTGAATAGTACTTTAAATAGGGAAAAATACCAATCAGTCTTTCGTCCGCCCTAAGTCCCCATTTCAAGTCCCCATTTACAGCTGCAACATCGCCACCTTCACAAGAATCAGCACCCCCCGAACCACTAGTGGAGGCCATGGTGATAGTGAAACTCACTAAACAGCGAGGATGGGAGCACAAAAAATGAGTTCACACGCTGGATTAACACACACAATAGCTCAAGTGTCGAGCGGGAATGCCGGAGGCACTGTGGGGCTGACGTCACGGCCAAACAGACACGCGATTGGCTCAGAGCAAGCGGGAGGCCGGACAGTGTAGCGCGGTACATTCGCTAAATATGAGAGAAAAGCACTAAACTTGAGAGGGCTTGGCCTTTTTCCAGACAGTCGCTAAATAACGGTTTCGCTAAGCTGGATATATATATATATATTCTGTTAAAGTCTACAGCAGAGATTTCCAAGGTCCATGTTCCTTTTCTTGATTGGCTGGTGTGCTTGTTGTTTGTTTTCTTTCAAGGTAATTTTGGGCCTTCTCAGACCATCTTCAGGAAAGAAGTGAATCATGGTGCCAAGTGTGCTGGTATATATCTGTGTGGTGCATGCATGGCTGGCTGGTGAGCCATGTCAGCCAATCAGTGTGCGTCATTCTGTCTCCAGCAGCTTCCTTTCCTAGACAGCGCAGTTCAATGCAACGCCACCAGTTTTTCCACCAAAGTATGTCATCCCAAAAAAACTTAGGTTTCTGCCTCAACGCTGCCAGTGAATGGCCCGAGAAATACATTGTAGTGTCATCAACGCTTCTGTCAAGCGCGCCTTCACCCATTGCTCATCACGGTCCACTGTTAACAGGGAACTCACAAAAGTATCCCAAATGCTCACCAACAACAGATATAGTAAAACAGAAATCAACGAAGTAGTACGATGACACATGAAAGAAAAACAAGACTTCCCTCAAGAAATTCGCCTCTACTACAAAAACTACATGACCACCACCTACAATGCACAAGAAAAAGCGTTGAAAATTGTTCACAACAACTTCAAACCCCAAGCCCATTGACCTTAACTCACAAATTAAGCTCATATTTTACTACAAAATTAAGCACTTTTTCAGCCTCGTTTTCAAGAACAACTGCCACCCACCGACAGCAATGCTTCAAGAGGTGAATGTGGTGTACCAATACACATGCAATGATGGTGACTGCAGTCACCGACCCTCTACGTATATCACCACCTTATCCAAGCACGTCACACCCCACCTGCAAGACAGTACCATTAAGAAGCACCATGTCACCGACCACGCAGACACTACTTTTAACCCCAAGAAAGTAGAAGAGAACATAGTCACCCTGCATAAAGAACCATGCAAAGCCCGCCTACAGATGACAGAAGCAGTCTACATTCACACGAAGACTCCCAGCATCAACATCCAGTTAATAACCAAGTCCTCCCTGCCATCCTCACGGAGACAGAATGACGCGTACTTATTGGCTGACACGGTGCCAATGCACGCACCACACAGATATATACCGGCACACTCAGCACCACGGTTCACTTCTTTCCTGAAGATGGTCTGAGAAGGCCAAAAGGTTCCTTGAAAGAAACCAAACAACAAACACACCAGCAGATCAAGAAAAGGAATATGGACCTCAGAAATCTATTAAGATATCTTAATGAGAATATCCCTTCACTAGTGAGAAGCATTGAAAAAACATCCTACAAAATAAACAATGCAGTTACTGCTATAGACTTTAACAGAACATGCATTCAGAATGGCCTCTTACCAACAAAATATACACACACACACACAATTTATTGGCTCCATGACAGGATGAGCTACTCTATTTAAGGATGTTCAATGTTTATTGACAGCGTCACATGTCTGTGCACCCAGCCATGTCATAATATAATCAGTTACCAATTAGCCTTGCCAGTTAGGCTAACAGAAACCATGACGTTCATAAGTACTGTTTATGTTTTAAGCCAATCATAGCTTTGATTTTTAATTTCTTTAACTCCTTATATTTTTAAGGTACTTGTGTGTGAGCTAATAGTTGGATTAATAAATCAAGGTTGGTTGTATTTGGAAACTAAAGACAGTGGTAGTGAGAGAAAGGCCATATTTAGCCCAGGGCCCAGTGATACACCAGCTATAAAGCTGTGACAATTAGTACCATAGTCATCAAGAAAAGAAAGTAATGCATATTTCTTCCATTTTGGACTTCAGAAACACATAGACCTGTACAGAACAGGGATTGAGAATTTCGCAAAATACTAACGTACTTAAGTGAGGGAACGGACCATCCGCAACCCTTTCACGTTGCAGCTTGTCAGTGATGCACCCTTCACCAATAGGGGGGTTATCTTATAAGGTGGTAATAATAGTTCAAACCCTAAACTTTTCCTTAAAAAAATTGGGGGTCGTCTTATATACAGAGTTGTCTTATAGTCTAGCATACAGCATTTGTACTGATTAATGATAATGTGATTCACTGATTGCTGCTCTTACTATTACATTATAGTGCAAGACTAGAAAAACAAGCTTATGTGCACCACAACAGATATGCTCCATGATTTGTGGCAGTGGTGCAATGAGGACCATTTCTCTCTCACCTAGAGATCAAGATGTGAGAGAATACTCATAAAATATTATGTCTTAGCTACCCCCCCCCCCAAACACTACAATTCAGCATTATACACCTCCCAATTAGCAAATACTATAATACATTCTTAAATTCTCCCACAGGATTGAATGAACGGAGGTGTGCTTCATCCTTGGCTATCTTGTAACCCCAAAGTCTCAATGCTTTTCCACACACACTCTGGATCTGTTTCACATCCTTCCAAGATAAGTCCTGTTGCCAGTGAATTGGTGCAACTTTGGAGTCACGGAAGGTGCTGGACACCCCACCTATTGTCTGCTTGGTGTGTGTGTCAAGGAATGCCTGCACCCGTGGATGGTAGCTCAGGTGGAAGAAGTCAAACAGCTTCTTCGTCATGTTGTAGACATTGAATGACAGATCCTCATAGCGTACCATCCTGTTGAAAAAGGTGTGATCATGGTTATTGTTGCACAAAGGCACTGTAAGTGTTCAAAGTTTGAAGGAATAGAAAATAGTAAGAAATTGGCTAAATGTGGATAATCTTCATATCTTGTAAGGTAAGGGGCACATGTTTGGGAATAAATTATTATAAGTCATCACTATCCTTGGCATTTTCACCTTTGATAGCCATACTACATAAGAAGTGATGTTATAATAAAGAATAAAGTTAAAATTCATAAGGTAAATATATACAACTTTAAAATTGTTTCATATATCAAAACTCATGGAAGTACTCATAGAAATTTTGTACATACTTTATAAAAGATATATTCACATCTGTTTTACATTATGATTTCCCCCAAAACAGGAAATTTACATGAATAAAAAAGTACATGATTATTATCTGATTCTTTTATTTTCTTTTGATCTTGTTTTTACTCATTTATTTATTTAAGGCAGGCTATAAATTTCTTTTCTATGCTGTTATGTCTATCAACTGGTATCTACTTCTTTTTTATATTCATAGATATTTAATTTAATTATGAGTATCTTCTTACACCACTCAGAAGGCAACATTTTAGAATTAATATTCTTTTTGTGATGTTTCCAATATATATATATATATATATATATATATATATATATATATATATATATATATATATATATATATATATATATATATATATATACAGTAAAAGTCCTGAAATCCAGAAGTCATGGGGGTTTAGGCATTCCAAATTGTAAGATAGTAAGGCTGAAAGTAAGATTAAAATCTTGAGGGTACTATGTAAACCCCATTAAACTAATCCCAACTTGCTATATCTCTTTGTAGTACTGTCATAACAACTTCCAGGGATTGCTACTACCACCAGTCCACTGTGTACTTCCTCACCACACCACACAAGATTTATGTAGGGTTTTTTTTTTTTTTTTTTGGAAGATTTGCCAGACTATAGGGGGAGTGGCATGGGCCTTTCCAGCCTTTATGGCAGTCCATATGTGATGACTGCTCTTTTCCTACTTGTCAACTTGTATTTGTGTAGGTGATTTCACTATTTTACATAGGCTATTCCACCATCCACATATACTGAGAAGTTTGAGTGATTGTACTGTACTGTACCCCACATAATATGTATACAGTCCACAATACTTATGGTTAGGGTTGTATGTTTTCTCTCTTTCACTGTCTTTGTCTGGAGGCCAAGAGGGTTTGCTGAAGCCATGATAACAGTAGTTTGGCACACACGTGGTCGACTTTGTGATGGTGACAGATGAGACGTGATCCCACATGGCAGAACACAATGGTGGACGGCGGTTGGCGGGATGTTGAATCGGCGCATTTGGTGTCAGTGATGACATGTTCAGTTTCTTACTTTTTACATATTTAACTCAGCCTTTCAAATTTTCTGGATTTAAGGACTTTTACTGTGTGTATATATATATATATATATATATATATATATATATATATATATATATATATATATATATATATATATATATATATATATATATATATATATATAAGAAATGTGGACTTTTACTTCAAATTACAAACCTGAAGGAATTTGGAAACATTGTCTGGAATTTCTTAGCAGTGTGGAAGTCGCTGACAAGATCTTGACATAACCACGCTGGATCATCACAGTCAGGGTTGTCAGGGCACCAAACACGGTGGCGTCGGGACTGCATGGTGCCCCGAGGATCCCGCACAAGTAGCAGCACCTGCACACCAAGCCTGAAATGCACCAATTTTTTTCTAATTCACTTTTGTCTATTTATTTAATTATTTTTTTGGGTAGGAAAGGCACTGGCAAGACCAAAAATTAAATAAATAAAAAATACAATAGAAAATGCCCATGGAGGTGCTGGGCCCATTCATACAAAGACAAAAGTATCAGCCAAAGCTAGAGGATAGGTGTATTGAAACCTCCATCTTGAAAGAATCAAACTTATAGGAAGATGAAAATACAGAAGCAAGCAGGGAGTTTTAGAGTTTACGAAAGAAAGAGATGAATGATCGGGAATACTGATTAACTTTCACAAGAGAGATGGACAAAACAGAGGGAAAAAATTAAGCAAGTTTTATGCAGCAAGGCAGTGGAAGGAGGGAAGGCATGCATTCAGCAAGATCAGAAGAGCAGTTGGCAAGAATAAAGCAGTAGACAATAACTAAAGATGCAACATTGTGGCTGTGAGAAAGAGACTTAAGACAATCAGAGTAGAGTTCAAAAGACCAAAAGTTTTTTATTCCACACAGTCTTAAAGAACTATACAAGTGGAACTCCCCATATACGTAAGGCATATTCCATATATAGGCAGATAAGGCCTCTATATAGAGTTAGCAGTTTGGGTAGGATTGTGAAAACAACTCAAAACACATAACTTCAAAGAAGCTGTTTTAACCAGAAATGATATCTGAAGTTCCCAGTTTAGATTATAAGTATGGGACAGACAAAGCATGTTTAGTGTAGAAGGGGACAGACAGCTGTGTGTCACTGAAGAAGAGGGAATAGTTGTCTGGTAGGTTATGTAGAGTTGATAGATGAAGGAATTAAATTTTTGAGACACTGAAAAATATTAAGTTTGCTCTGCCACAATCATAAATTTTAGATAGATCAGAAGTCAAGCGTTCTGTGATATACCTGTGTCATCTGCTTACTTCCTGAAAGGTTGGTTGTCTATGAAAGACATGAAAACATGAAGGATGGTATCATCAGCATAGGAGTGAATAGGAAAATAAGTTGGGGGCAAAGGGGTCCCCCAAGTGCATGGGGTTCAAATGAAAAAAGCTGCAGGAGAGTAGTATGGAAACCAAAGCTTTGTGCTAGGCTCTATCAAGAGCTTTTGAAATGTCTAACGCGACAGCAAAAGTTTTACTAAAATCCCTTAAAGAGGATAACTAACACAAAGTCAAGAAAAACAGACCACCAATGAAGTGACTAATGAAAACCATATAGGTGAAGATTGTGAAGTAAATAGATGTTTAAGAATTTTTTTTATTGAGAATATTAGATTTAAAAAATCTTTAGATGAGCAGGAAATTAAAGCAATAAGACTAGTTTGACAGATTAGAATGGTCAACCTTTTTAGGAATGGGTTAAATGTAATCAAACTTTCAGCAAGAAAAGGTAGATATTGATAGGCAGAGATGAAAGAGTCTGACAAAGTAAGGTGTAAGTACAGAGCCACAGTTTCTGGGAACAATTGGAGGGACTATCAGATACATAGCCTACTGAGGGTTTAGACCAGCGAGGGAATGGAAAATGTCATTGCTGAGGATTTTAGTAGCTAGCATGGAGTAGCTCGAGAGTGGAGGAGAGGGAGGGAGAAGCCCTGAATCATCCAAAGTAGAGTTTAGCAAAGGTTTGAGCTAAGAATTCAACCTTAGAAACAGACGAGATGGCAGCAGTGTCATCAGGATGAAATAATGGAAGGAAAAATGAAAAAGCAAAGTTACTAGAGATATTTTTGGCTAGGTACCAAAAGTCTCAAGGGGAATTGGATCTCAAAAGATTTTGGCTAGTTGGAGAACATACTTGGCATGATTAAGTGCAGAAATAAAAAGCACAGGAGATTCAAGTGATAGAAGGTTCAAGTACCTTTAGTGAAAAATCTCTCTAACATGGATACCACAAGAACAGATTGTCTTAAACCAAGGCTTAGAAGGTTTAGGTTGAGAAAAAGGGTGAGGAATGTACACCTACATGTCAGACACTATCACCTCTGTTATGCATTCAGCACACAGAAATGGGTCTCTGACATGGAAACAGTAATCATTCCAGTGAAGATCAGCATAATATCTCCTCAGGCCCCCCAACTGGCAGAGGCAAGGTGCCAGAGGCCACCTCAACTTTGGGGATCTTGAAGAGGGATTGGAGAAATAGGACAGAAATACAGAAATGAGATCATGATCGGAGGAGCCCACCAGAGAAGATAGGGTAACACCAAAGCCAGAAGGACTACAGGCAATGAAAAAATCAAAAATGTTGGGCGTATCTCCAAGATGGTCAAGAATATGAGTCAGGTGTTGCACCCAGTTGCTCTAGGTCATGGAGGATAGTAAAGCTGAAGGCTCATTCACCAAGATAAGTAAAGGGAAGGGAAAGCTAAAGTTAGTGGTGAACATTGAAGTCTCCAAGAATGGAGATCTCTGTGAAAAGAAAGAGTCAGTGTGATCCACTTTGGAAGTTAAGTAATCAAAAAAATTCTGTATAATCAAAGGAATTAGGTGAGACCTACACAATGTAGATAAATTTAGTTTGAGAGTGACTCTGTAGTTGTAGCCTGATGGTGAAAAACTCAAAAGATTCAAAAGCATGAGCACAAGAGCAAGTCATGTCATTACACACAAACACAACATCCAGCTTGGGAATGAAAATGAGGATAAAGTAGGAGGGAATAGAAAAGAGGCTACTATCAGTTGTCTCACACCCCTGTATTTCAGTGAGGAAGAAGATGAGGTTTAATAGAGGAAAGATGGTGTTCTACTTCTACAAATTGAAGATTAGATCTAAGACTGCAAATGTTGCAGAAGTTAATAAAAGAAAAAGTTGAGGGGGTGTCAAGATACCAGAAGAGCATTCCAACCTAGGGACATTTATGGCCCCTTCCTTAGAAGAGGACTACAGTGCTGGTGTAGGAGTCATCATATCTAGTTTTGAATTCTGAAGTGAAGGGTGTCAGTGAAACTAGGTGCATGTTGTTTTGTATGAAAGAGTTATCTTTAGAGCGCAGGCTGTAACTACCCATTATGTTGTGAGACACAAAGGGAAATATTCAGTAAGGCCACACTGGCTTTAATGATAAGTTCACAACAAACTGATCCAGTGCATTAGACTTCACTGGGAGTAATTACACGGTGTAACAAAATTTTGGTCTTTGGTCAATTAATGTTACTTTCTATTTCCTTTCATCTAAAAAACAAAGAATATAATGCTTATTCTCTTTAAACTTTGATTTTTATAAACTGGCCAGTGATGTTTTGAAATCCAGACAGATTCTACACTAATTTTGTGAAAAAAAAATCAAATAACTTTCTAGATGACTCCAGAACCTTAAAAACTATTCTTTCCAAATGTTTCACGAACTTCGGAACATTCTTGCAACATATATGGCAGTATAAATGCAGGGAACATATGCTCAACAGGTCAGTTCACTTCTAGCCGTTAATGTGTAAACAAGTCGATCGTTATCAGTCATTACTATCTGCATTCATCAAGCATGGCATCCAGAGGTTGTAAGCATCCGGCAGACGCATTTTGCTACGTCTGTGGCTAGTTTATCAAAACTAGAGTTAAAAAGTACTCTCTGGAAAGATCACTGAAAATGTGCGAGGCCTACAATGCATATTTTGGCATGCCTGTCAGGGATCAGGACAAACCTTGGGCACCTCATTTCATGTGCAAACTCTGCAAAATAACTCTGGAAGGTAAGAAAAACACTAATATATGTATATACACACACACACACACACACTCGCCGTCGCTGAGAGAGGACGGCTCGTCTCCGGCTGCAGACGGAAGAAGGAAAATACCTATGGTGTTACAGGGCCCGGGTACCTCTAAGTTAGTGTCCTGTTAATGTCCTACTGTCGCATAGTGTTGAAAGTGAGGGATATGGAGAGTGGTCCCTGAGAGGAGAGTGTGGGCAGTGATTGTTTTGGCCGTAATCAGCTGACGATAACAAATATGGCGTCTAGACAAGCCCGGGACTTTGAAGGTTTTATAACTACGCCAAGAGGACTGGAGAAAGTAGATATGGATGCAAGAGTTCAGGCACTGGAAAGTAAGTTCCTAAACATTTTTTCCATAGAAGAAAAACTGGATAGAGTTATAGCCGAGAATGATTCGTTCAAAAATGAGATCTATTTGTTAACAATAGCGAATAAAGAGCAATTGAAGGAAAAAGTAGAGATGGAGAAAGAAAACCAACAACTAAGGAATCAATATAAAGAGATGAAGGCTAAACTCATGGAAATGGAGATGAAAATATCCGAAGGGGACTTGAGGAAGGAGGAATGCCTTAATCTAATTGATACCAGGATGAAAGAAGTGAACCATGAACATCAGGAGGTACAAAGGTCCTTTAGGGAGATAGTGAAAAAGCAGGAAGAGGAAAATAAAGGGATTACGCAGAGGGAAATGGTAAAGGCACTAAAGGAAAATGAGTATGTGGTGAGAGATATCGCTGAAAAGAAAAAATGTGTGATCATAATAGGATTGAGGGAAGAAACTAACAGGAACTGGCAGGACAGGAGGAATAAGGAAAATGACAGGATTAAGTCTTTACTGAACAAGATCTCTGTGGAAGAAGAGGACCTATATGCTGAGGTAGAAGAAAGTGTGAGATTACAAGCTTTTGAGGAAGGCAAGAATAGACCATTAAAATTGAAATTAAAGTCTCAGGTGGCAGCTGAGGCCTTGTTGAGGAGGGCTTGGAAACTTAAGGACTCGGAGGAAACCAAAACAATTTACATAAGAAGAAATATGTCACAGGATGAGTGAATGAAAATGAAAGAGCTTGTAACTGAAGTGAAAGAGAGGAATGACGAAAGAACAGAGGAGGAAAAGACCAAGTTTTTTTGGAGGATGAGAAATGGGAGGCTAAAGAAGTGGTGGATAAAACAGATGGAATAGACATTACATGGAAGAATGAGACTAGGAATGGAATACAAGTGACTTACATGAATATAAATGGATTTCTGTCTAAGAGGCTAGAATGTATGGATTACCTAAGAAATAACAAACCGGACATAATGTGTGTAGTGGAAACAAAGCTAAGGCCCGAAATAAAGCTAGACTGGTTTGTTGTAAAACACTACAAAGTATGGAGAAATGATAGAAAAAAATAAAGGAGGTGGTGGTATAATGGTTCTTACTAAAGAAGATCTGATAGTGAAGGAGGTGAACTATAGTAAGAGAAATGAGGAAGTGATAAGTATGCTTATAACAGATGGCAAGAGGGACATTAATATTATAACAGTATACATACCACCCAGAACCAGTGCTTGGGAATATGAACAGTACCAAATGGTGATGAGAAATACTCTAGACAGAATGAAGCAAGAACTCATCAGAAAGGATAAAGTGATGATAGTCGGAGACTTTAATTATAAAGAAATAGTGTGGGAAGACTACGAAATGGTGAACGGTGGTGAGTGGGCAGAGGAATTGTTAAAGGTAGCAACAAATAACTTGATGACACAGTGGGTGAGATCACCAACAAGGTGCAGGGGACAAGACGTTGCAGCAAGGTTGGATTTGGTATTTACCAGGGGCATCTCTCTAAAAGAGGAAATTGAACATAAATGTCCCTTGGGGAGAAGCGATCATGATGTCCTAAGCTTTGAGCTAGATACGGAATAAGATTGTGGAACGCAGGGAGGAAAAATTAAATTATATTAGGGCAAATTATATCCATATAAGGGAGTTCTTTAATGAAATTGACTGGTCTGTGGTATACCAGGAAAGGGATATGCAATTGAAATACGATAAATTTATGGATTTGTATAACTCTGCTGTGAAAAAGTTTGTGCCATATCACAGAAAGAGGACTTTAAATAATAAACAGTGGTTTAATAGAAATTGTGAAGAATAAAAAAAGAACAAAGAAAAGGCATGGAAGAAACTTAAGAAAAACAGTGATGTATTATCAAGAGAAGTTTACAAAACAGCAAGGAATAGATATGTTGAAGTAAGGAAGGAAGAAGGAATATGAACAGAGGGTGGTGGAAAACTGTGAAAGTGACCCAAAAATGTCTTACAAATTCATAAATGGAAAACTAAATATAAGGGAGGCAATAGTAAAGGTTAAAAACAGGGAAGAAGTATATGAGGATGCTGGAGATAGAGCTGAAATTTTGAACAACAACTTTTGCAAAGTGTTTACAAAGGAGGAGCATTTTAAGGGAGGAAGGCCTACGGAAATAAAGCAAATGCATGACATCATGGTTACTAAGGAAGATGTAAGGAAAATTATAAGCAATCTGGATATTAATAAATCAATGGGGCCTGATGGCATATCTGGGAGGTTGCTAAATGAATGTAAGGATCAATTGTTGAACCCGTATTTGATATTGTGGAAACCTCCATACGAACAGGATTAGTCCCGAAAGAGTGGAAAAGAGCTGACATTGTGCCTATATATAAGAATGGTAGTAGAATGGAACCGCTAAATTATAGACCAGTATTGTTGACTAGTATATTGTGCAAGGTATGTGAAGAAGTAATTAAAGCTAAGTGGAGTGAGTATCTAGAAAGTGAAAACATTCTGAGTGAAAGGCAGTTTGGTTTCAGAAAAGGAAGATCATGCGTATCCAATTTATTATGTTTTTATTCAAGAGTGACTGACATACTACAACATAGAGAGGGATGGGTGGATGCTATCTACCTGGACTTGAGAAAGGCCTTTGATAAAGTACCACACAATAGACTGATGTGGAAACTAAAGAAGATTGGAGGAGTAAATGATAAACTAGCAAAATGGATGGAAAATTACTTAGTGGGAAGAGAAATGAGAACAGTGGTGAGAGGAAGGAAGTCCGAGTGGAAGAAGGTAACCAGTGGAGTTCCACAAGGGTCAGTGCTTGGTCCCATCATGTTTTTTATTTATGTTAATGATATGCCAGTAGGAATTGACAGTTATATGAACATGTTTGCGGACGATACTAAAATTATGAGGAGAGTAAAGAATGTGGAAGATTGTAACAAGTTACAGGAAGATCTTGATAAAATATATGAGTGGAGTAAGGAGTGGCAGATGGAATTTAATATAGACAAGACCCATGTTATGAAAATGGGAAGAAGTAGATACAGACCAAACTGGGATTACAGGCTGGGTGATGAGAAAATTAAAGACACCAATGAGGAGAAAGACTTAGGAGTAACCGTGCAAAACACTTTGTCACCGGAGAAACACATTAACAAGATTTTGGGAAAACATATAACATGCTTCAAAATATTGGCCTTGCATTCCACTACCTAGATGAAGGAATGATGAAGAAGATATTATGTACCTTAATAAGACCCCAGTTAGAATATGCAGCTTGTGTCTGGTCACCGCATATGAAGAAAAATGTGAAGAAGGTAGAAAGGGTACAGAGGCCGGCAACAAGGATGGTACCAGGACTCAGGGAGTTAGACTATGAGGAAAGACTGAGGAAGCTGGGGCTGACCACATTAGAAGAGAGAAGAACAAGAGGAGACATGATAACTATGTATAAATTGGTGAACAAGATTGACATACTGGACAGAGAGTTGATAAAGGTGACCACAAGTAATCATCTCCGAGGACATGGAAAAAAGCTAATAAAGACATCTGTCTAAATGACGTGAGAAAATATAGTTTCCTGCATCGTAGCATTGATAAGTGGAATAAACTGAGCAGTGATGTCGTTGACGCGGTGTGTGTCAATCAGATGAAAGAGAGATATGACAGGAATGGACAAGGAGACAGGACACAGAGAGCTTAGCTCGGGCCCTGTAATACACAAATAGGTAAATACAAATAGGTAAATACACACACACATACATACACACACACACACACACACACAATGTAATGAAGGAGTGTGCCGATATGAAGAAGGAAAATGAAGCACTGAAAGAGGAAGTTAAGCTAATTAAAGTGAATTGCGAAAAATGTGGAGAATCTCTAGGAAAAGTGATGGAGAAGCAGGCTGAATGGAAAAAAAGTCAGGAAGTGGAAAGAAAGGAGGTAAATTACAAAGTTGCAAGTCTGGAAAAGGAAATCAAAGAGTCTGGGGAGAAAACTTTGGGCCTTGCTGAAATTATAGATCAACAGATCATAGAAGAGAAGATTGCTGAGAAAGTGGTGAAGGTTATTAAATCAAATGAGACATTGGTGAGGGAAACTGTAGACAAAAAGAGATGTGTGGTGATATTTGGTGTGGAGGAGGATAAGACACCGAGTAAAATGGAGAGAGAAAAAACATAAAAAGGTGATAAATAATATCATTAATGTGGTGCAGGAGGAGGAAAAGACCTAGTACAAGAAATAGAGGACTTCCATAGAATTGGAAAGTTCACAAGAGAAGGTATGAGGCCAATAAGAATCAAACTTAAGTCACAAAAGGATGTAGATGAATTGGTGGAGAAGTCATGGAGGCTAGCCCAGCAGGAAACAACAAGGAAGATTTGGTTGAGAAGAGATCTCGGTGAAAAGGAAGAGAAATGTTAAATGAGTTGAGAAAGGAGGCTTTGAAAAAAATGAAGAGAGGACAGAAGAGGAGAAGAAAGAGTTTTCTGGAGAATCTTGGATATGAGACTGAGGAAGTGGTTCATAACCCAGAAAAGTACAGCAAGAAAGGACTAAAGAAACTTACGTATGAGCGGAATGTAATGTATTCCAACATAAATGGAGTGATATCGGGATTTTAGAACTCAACGATTACTTGAGGGACAAGAACCCAGATATTGTGGGTCTTACTGAAACAAAACTGAGAGAGGAGAAGACCTGATGATGGTTGGAGAAGGAAATATAATGTTTGGAAAAGAAATAGAGTAGGTAAGATGGGAGGAGGAGTGATGTTGCTGGTTAAAAAAGATATAAAGGTGGATCAAGTGAAAGAAGGTATGGGAAAGGCAGAAGTGCTAAAGATCAGAGCAGAAACTAATGAAGGAAAAAGAGGCACTACATAGTGGTGTACGTACCACCTAAGACAAATGCATGGTCAGTACAGGAATATGAAGAAATGATAAATGATACAGGAACATGTCTGGAAGAAATGTTGGGTGGCTGTGAACGAACTATAATGATGGGAGATTTTAATTGTAAAGAGGTGTGTTGGGAGGACTGGTCAATGGAAGGATCAGAGACAACATGGGGAAATACACTATTGACACTGGCAATGGAAAATGTGTTAACTCAGTGGGTCAAAGAAGATACTAGGTTTGGAGGAGAGGAGCATCGTCAAGACTGGACTTGGTCTTTAGTACAGAGCCAATGGTCATTGAGGAGATGAGGGTGGAGTGCCCTTTAGCAAAGAGTGATCATGCAGTTTTGGAGTTCAAGGTGATAGATGAAGAGAAATCTAGAAGAAATGAAGAATATAAAGTGGGAAGATGGAATTATGCCAAGACAGATTTTGGAAACCTAAAGAAATTCTTTCAAGAGACAAATTGGATGAAATTCAAGAGTGCTAAGGAGCAAATGAAAAGTGGAAGGAATTTATAAAATATACAAAGAAGGTGAGAAAAATTTGTACCAATAAGACAACATAGAGAAGTTGGAAAGCAGGACTGGTTTAACGATAGATGTGAAAAGGCTAGAACAAGAAAAGAGGATGCATGGAAGAGGTGGAGAAGGAAAAGAAGGATTAAGCAGTGGGAAAGTTACAAAAGAGCAAGAAATGAATATGTGTTGATTAGAAGAGAAGAAAGAAAGAAACAAGAAAAGGATATAATTGATAAATGTAAAGACCAACCAAGGCTTTTTACAGACATGTGAACAACAACATCAAAAATAGAGAAAGTATTGAAAGTTTAGAAGTAAATGGAGTATACAGTGAAGATCCCAGGAAATGGCAGAGGCTATGAATGGATGCTTTCGGAAGGTATTCACAAAGGAGACTGCTTTTGACAAACCACTGGTAATGGAACAGAAAGGGATTATGAAGGAGTTTCAAGTAACTGTGGAGGAGATCAAGAATATGATGGGGAGTTTAGAAGTGAGAAAAGCTGTGGGACCTGATGGGGTATCAGGATGGATTTTAAGAGAATGCAGGAGCAACTGGCAGAAAAAGTTTGTGAAGTAATTGATGCCTCATTAAGGGAAGGTGTAGTGCCCCAAGACTGGAAAAGAGCTAACATTGTCCCAATCTATAAATCAGGTAACAAGAGAGACCCATTGAACTATAGACCAGTGTCACTTACAAGTGTGGTAGCTAAGATGTGTGAGAGGGTGGTGAAGAATAGATGGACAGACTTCTTGGAGAAAATGACATACTTTGTGAGTGTCAATTTGGTTTTAGAAAAGGGCGTTCATGCACGACAAACCTGATATGTTACTATTCGAGGGTGATAGATGTAATACAGGAAAGAGATGGTTGGGCTGATGGAATATATCTGGATTTAAAAAAGGCCTTTGATAAGGTACCACACCGGAGACTGATCTGGAAACTTGAAATGGTAGGAGGAGTGCATGGCAGTTTACTAAAATGGATGGAAGACTTTTGGTAGGAAGAGAAATGAGAACAATAATTAAGGACAGACCATCAGAATGGGGCTTGGTGGAGAGTGGAGTTCCACAGGGATCAGTGTTGGCACCAGTAATGTTCGCGGTCTACATAAATGACATGGTGGATGGGGTGTCCAGTTATGTGAGCCTATTTGCAGACGATGCAAAATTGTTAAGAAAAGTGAGATGTGACAAAGATTGCGAACTACTCCAGGAAGACTTGGACAGAATATGGAAATGGAGCTGTACATGGCAAATGGAGTTCAACACGACAAAATGCAAGAAAATAGAGTTTGGCAAGAGTGAAAGAAGAATCAGGAGTATGTACAAGATAGGAAATGAAGACATAAAACCAGTCATGAAGAAAAAGACCTTGGGGTGACAATTACCAATGACCTATCGCCAGAGAGACATATAAACAAAATAATTGGAGAAGTATTGAACTTATTGAGGAACATAAGAGTGGCGTTCGTATATTTAGATGAAGAAATGATGAAGAAAATAATTACTGCAATGATAAGACCGAGGCTTGAATATGCAACAATACAGTGGGCTCGAACTTAAAGAAACACATAAGGAAACTAGAGAAAGTACAGAGGGCTGCAACAAAATGGTGCCTGACTTAAGAGATTTGACTTATGAAGACAGACTGAAAAGAATGCAACTTCCGACCCTGGAAAACAGAAGAAAGGGAGACCTGATAGCAATATACAGAGTGATGATTGGCATGGAAAAATGGATAGGGAAGATCTGTGTATGTGGAATGAAAGAGTGTCGAGAGGGCATGGGAAAAAATAAAAAATGGCCACTTATAGGAGAGATGTGAAAAAATATAGCTTCCCTCATAGAAGGGTGGAAGCATGGAATAGTTTAGACGTGGAAGTGGTCAACGCAAGGAATATTCATGATTTTAAGAAAAAGCTGGACATTAATAGATATGGAGACGGGACAACACGAGCATAGCTCTTTTCCCGTATGTTACAATTAGGTAAATACAATTAGGTAAATACATACATATATATATATATATATATATATATATATATATATATATATATATATATATATATATATATATATATACAGTAATACCTCACTAAGTCAGACCCCAAATACTCGGATTTCCTACATCTTCGCACATTTCGAATTTGGCCAAAAATATATATTTTTTATATCTAAAATTCATAAAATAAAGAAGGAATTTATACGTAAATGTTAAGTAGAACATCTTGTTTTCACTTAAAACACATTAAAAAACCATAAAACAAACTATAGGAAACGTAAAACAGCCAAAATAGTTTTTTGAAATAATAGTTTTTTTTATGGGGGGAACCGCAAAAATGACTCGCCATAACTCGCTCTCGAGTTCGGACTTTGGTTTGTTAACATCCAGTCATCCACTCGCCATAACACTCACTGGCTCCTGCAATCTCTACTGGAATACAGTGTCTGTGTGCCTCAACCATCATGCCTAAGCATAAACTCCAAAGGTTAACCATCAAGGAAAAGCTTGAAATAATTGAACAGCTTGAAAATGGAGTGAAACCTGCTGCAATTAGTCTTCAATATGGCATACCTAAGCAAACCATCAGTGACATAAAAAAGAGCAAAGAAAAAGCTACTGAAATTTGTCTCAGAAAGTGATGATAATAGGGAAAGCACCCAATATAAGAAAGCAGGGTTAGAGAGAAAACGAGTGCAGTATGGAAGATCAGAAAAACTTGAAGAAGCTGTAACGAAGTGGCATCGGCAACAGGTGGGCGTTGAGGTTGCTGTTCAAGGGATTGAGATTAAGAATGCTGCAAATTTCGTACTCGGTATGGATTGTCAGGCGTGCGATCATTGACCTCCAACATAGCTCAGAAAAACAGCTGAAAATTTATTCGTTTTTTCGTCCAAAGACTCCTACACCTCCTTCAACTCCAATTGCCAGTCCTACACCCTCCACATCATAGGCAGCCTTGGAACATCTTTCAGATTCCGATCTGGAATGACTCGATGGAGGTAAGAGAAAATATCATGCACTAATTGCAGTAGACGGTGTAAAATGAATGACAGTGAAGTAAGGTACAAAAAAAAAAATAATAAATAAATAAAACAAATAAATAAATAAAAATAAAAATATGGTAAAAAAGGGTAAAAATGGGTCATTATCACACATAGCCAGACAAATACCTTACTCGGACTGGTTTTCCCCCCATAAGATCCAACTAATTGAGCTTTTACTGTATATATATATATATATATATATATATATATATATATATATATATATATATATATATATATATATATATATATACATACATACAGGAATACTCCACTTAACGAACAGGATAGGGGATGTCAGCTGTTCGTAAAGCGGAAATTCGTTAAGCAGACTTAATTTTCCCATAGGAAATAATGGAAATAGGGGGGATGCATTCTGGGCTGGTCCCCAACATACCACATGGGTTAAAAAAAATTATATTTTTCTACTAGCTTTCTACAAACCTTGACACCAAGAAAGGATTGTTTTGTAATGCATAAAGTGAAATCTTACATGGAATACCAAAAAATAAAGCAGAGATAAGATCGGCCACAGATGAAGTGGAGACTCACAGTGACTCGGCCGCTTCTTCTTCTTCTTCTTGTGACCCTTTTAGCCTGCGTGTTGTCTTTTACCACGATATTAAATTTATGTTTCTACTCCTTTATTGCCTGCTGTAATGGATATCATATCTTAGTATTCATATATGCTCATGCCATGAGGATAACCTCGACTCCATGGCACCGAGTGATAGTGAATTACTAATGAAATACCGCGGTATTTCATTAGTAATTCACAGTAATGCCACAGAGTCGCGGTTATCCTTATGGCATGAGCGTATATGAATACTAATATATGATATCCATTATAGCAGGCAATAGAGGAGTAGAAACATAAATTTAATATCATGGTGAACAACACAAAAAAGGGTCACAAGAGAAGAAGCGGCAGTGGCATCTCCTGCTTCTCGTGGCTCATCTCATCTCTGCTTTATTTTTGTATTCCATGTATTTCACTTTATGCATACAAACAATCCTTTCTTGAAAGGTTTGTAAAAAACTAATAGAAATGTTGTTTTGTGAACATAAATGCATATATAAGACAGTAACACCACCTCCAGAGGTGGTGTTCCCAGCAACCTCAGAGCAACCTGATAGCAACCTTGTCACCGTCCCTCCAAGCATTTATGGAAGCCATTTCGCAGCAGGAGGTTGCTCTGACGTTGTTAAAGAATCTTGGATCCAGCTCCAGGAGCGCTAGAGACAGAGGTGGGGAGCCAGCCAATCACAGCGAAGCTGCCGCGTCCATCACCTGGCAAATTCAAACCCAGAAAATTCGCTAAAACAGATGTGATTGTACGGTATGCGGACTTTTTGGTCTAACTTTATATAGTACGTTAAACCGGAAATTCATTAGATGAACGTTCATTAAGCAAAGTATTACTGTATATATACAGTAAGCCCCCACATTTAGCAATCCTATTAGTCTGCCGAAACCATCGCTAAATTGGAATTTCGCCAAATTTGAATAGTACTTTAAATAGGGAAAAATACCAATCAGTCTTTCGTCCGCCCTAAGTCCCCATTTCGAGTCCCCATTTACAGCTGCAACATCGCCACCTTCACAAGAATCAGCACCCCCTGAACCACTAGTGGAGGCCATGGTGATAGCGAAACTCGCTAAACAGCGAGGATGGGAGCACAAAAAATGAGTTCACACGCTAGATTAACACACATAATAGCTCAAGTGTCGAGCGGGAATGCCGGAGGCACTGTGGGGCTGACGTCACGGCCAAACAGACACGCGATTGACTCAGAGCGAGCGGGAGGCGGGACAATTGGCTCAGAGCAAGCGGGAGGCAGGACAGTGTAGCGCAGTACATTCGCTAAATATGAGAGAAAATCGCTAAACTTGAGGGCTTGGCCTTTTTCCAGACAGTCGCTAAATAAGGGTTTCGCTAAGCTGGATTTTGCTAAATTGGGGCTTACTGTATATATATATATATATATATATATATATATATATATATATATATATATATATATATATATATATATATATATATATATATATATATATATATATATATATATATATATATATATATATATAAGGTCCCGAGTTACGTCAGAGTTACGTTCCTGAAACATGACGTAAGTCGATTTTGTACGTAACTCGAGTTTTGTACTTTCAAAGCATATTATCGAGTTTTCAACCATTAATTTTTTATGGTTATTCAGGTAAGTAAAAGGTTATATTGTTATATTGGTATATTATTTACAACTATGTAGGAATATATTGATTAGGGCCGCGAACGCGAAGGACTGCAGGTTGCCGAGAGGGGCGGCCTGAGGCCGCCAGGAGGGTGGGCAGGTCGAATGTTGTGATGCCCAGGGCGGACAGCTGGGAGCTTTGTGGAGTGCGGTAGGAGTAGAAGCGTTATATAAGTAAAAGGTTATATTGTTATAATATTTACAAGTATGTAGGAATATGAAACACAAGCTTGTTTTTGTTGTTGATTAGGGCCGCGAACGCGAAGGAATGCATGTTGCCAGAGGGGTGGACACCTGAGGCCGCCAGGAGGGTGGGCAGGTCGAATGTTGTGACACTCAGGGCGGACAGCTGGGAACGTAGTGCAGTGCGGTGGGAGTAGAAGCGTGGGCAGCGGGGCAGGAAATGCAATAGGAAAGGGCAATAGGGATCAGCAGACAAGCGCAGACGGTGCAAGTCAGCTGCGAGTGTCCTGTGGCCCAGGCGAAGGCTCCGGAGTTGTTATTGTTGTGATAGGTGCGTGAGCCCTCAAGGTCGTCAACCTCCCCGTTGTCATGGTAACGGGCTTCCCATTTTCTTCTTGACTCCCTTACACACAGCTGCTGCCTCCCTTCTCATGTCTTTTAATTATGTCCACTTTTTCTTGTAGTGCAATGGTTTTCCTTTTCTTAGCATCACTGCTATCACTCAGGAGTTTTCTTTTTGGTGCCATTGAGCAAGATACTAAGATAGTCAGCAAACGCAGATGTAGGAACACTCTTGCCAGGGGCAACGGTGTGATGGAACTGAGGTACGTAGAGTGTTATTGTATTCAAGCATGAGGTGGGCGGTGTGGTGGATAACCATTAGTGACGCCTGGCGGCCAACAATAACAATAAACCCCGCGCTTTACGATTAATAAATTTTAAATTTTTAAAATCTTAAATTGCCTTATAGTGGACTGACGTAAGTGCGAGTTTGACGTAACTCAAGACCGACGTAACTCGGGACCTTACTTTATATATATATATATATATATATATATATATATATATATATATATATATATATATATATATATATATATATATATATATATATATATATATATATATATATATATATATATATATATATATATATATATATATATATATATATATATATATATATATATATATATATATATATATATATATATATATATATATATATATATATATATATATATATATATATATATATATATATATATATATATATATATATATATATATATATATATATATATATATATATATATATATATATATATATATATATATATATATATATATATATATATATATATATATATATATATATATATATATATATATATATATATATATATATATATATATATATATATATATATATATATATATATATATATATATATATATATATATATATATATATATATATATATATATATATATAAATATATATATACACAGTATATACTTTTTTATTTTAACATATCCTCTTACACTGAGTTGAATGTATCTGTATTTTTATACTTATGTTTTCATTCTGCTTTTTACAGGTTGGTAGAGAGGGGAAAACAGAGCTATGAGATTTGCAATCCCCCGATTTTGGAGGGAACCAACTGATCACTCAAGCAATTTCTTTTTCTGTATGGTAGACCCTTCCAAACGTCGAGCAGGCAAAAATGCGCCTGCTATCATATATCCTGACCTTCTGTCATCCATTGTGCCAGTGCCACACTGCTCTGAGCTCCCCATACCCACTCCTCCTAAGAGAGAGTAATCTACAGTATAAGCGTAAATCTAGAAGAACTACTCATTTCTAATGTGTCTATTGTCTCACTGGTGTAATTCTAGAATAAATAAATGCCATCATTGCATTATATGTCGTTTTGTATCTACTTTGTTCAAGTCAAACTTCAAATTTGCCACTTTGTCCCTATGAGAATGGGTAAATTTAAAAAATGTCATTACCCTGGACACTAAAGCAAAATTAGAAATGAATATAAGTGTTTTTTCATGTTTTCTAGACAGCAAATAAGAAATAACAGTTTCAACTCAAGGACAAAAGCTTTGTTACACGGTGAATTATCATTTCAGGAGGTGTCTTTTACCTCCACTTTACCTCTGAATGCTACACTCTTCAATATATATAACTGCACTAAACCTAAAATACATACTGGTAATTTTCTTCTTAGGTACAAGTACATATGTCTAAATGTTCTATCTTTCACTACAAAACTGCACTAAGCCTGAAACACAATACTTCCTTGTTAAATGTGCCTGAATACTATACCTTCTACAAAGATCATCTAAACAGTAATCTCTTAGGAACACACTATAGAGAATTTCTATCCTTTTTGCTATAGACTATTTGCAGGTTTTAGCACTTACCGTTTATCTTGCAGAAATTCTGTGGTGAGGTTGAGTCGTAGCCTAACAGTTTTGAGAGATTGGAAAGGGAACAGTTTGCAGAAGGGTGTAAGAAATCGAGGACTCCAGCAAATGTGAGGGAAGGCTTTGCAGTATTGCCACAGCCGCTTATTGTGCTCAAAGAGCCACTGGTGACCCTGTCCATAATTCAGATAATGATCTGCAAAATTATAAATCAATTTAAATATCCATCCAGTCATGTATCTACAGAATGTACTTAGAATTATTCAATAAAATCTACTCCCATATCTTTGTTGTACTGTACTATTACTATGTCCTCCATGGGTAAACTCCAGTGGCAGTTCTAGACCAAAATAACTATTGAAGCTGAGGTAGGGGCCAATGTTTTTTTTTTTTTGTTTTTTTGTTTTTTTGTTGGGGGGGCCACATATAGGGTCAAAGCAAGCCAATATTTGAGCATTTAGAATGTTCAATTTAGTGTATTTAAAACCAAAACAAAATTATCTGTGCAGCACAGGGATCATAATAGGGGCCACGAGCAACTTTACAAAGGCACTGGCCACTGTTGGCCCCTGTTTAAAACCACATATAGTAAACTCCCTTTGAGGAAATCACCATAATCATTACTAATTCAAATAGGTTTCTAGCACCTACGCAAGTCTCTAATCTTTATGCACTGTAAGGCACATAGACTTTGCTTTTTGTAATAGTATTTCGATTTCACACTCACTATGGATGTCTGTGTCATATAATTTCTTTAATCCTTTTATAACATGACCAAGTATATCTACAGCACCACAGCCCCTTCCCAATAATACTCACCCATCTCACTATAATCACAGTTGAGGAGATGGTGGAGGTTATGCAGCGCCTGCTTGGCTGCCGTCCCATGCCGCACTTGCTTGATGTCAAAATCCATCAAAGGCTCATAATGGTAGTATGTTCCTGGATGGCTTTGCAGAACATCACCTAAAACCAAAATAATATAACAAAATAAAACAATGAATAAAAATATTATTCAACATTGTCTTCACACCACTATTGGCAAAAAAAAAAAAAAAAATATGGATATGACATATGGAGGAAAACACAAGAAGGATGAACATCAGTTACAACACATATGAGATTCATGAGTCATCCCGCTAAGTTTGGCCAACCCTTATACTCGTAATACAAATTTTAAGATTTTAAGCGGTCTAGGTAAGTAAGTAAGATGTTCCATACCACGGATTGTTTTAGTCCACCTTTTCTGCACTCCTTCCAGCATTCTCGTCTTAAGACATCTTGTGTTCCACAGATGAAGAATAGTCTAATAATGGTCTTATGTGAGGGGTGAAAAGAGGTAACATAAATGAAGCCTCATTTATGTTACATTTATGCCTCATTTAACTGGATTTCAAGATGTTCTCTGCCACTCTGCTCGCTTTATGCATTATGTTAGCCACATGTTGGTGGAACTTCAAAGAAATATCACTAAGACACCCAAATCCATGCATGGCAGCTGCTTTAATTGATATTACCACATCCAGGGATGTGCACAGGGTTGTAGAGCAGCAGGGGCTCAGAGTATTAAAAGGGCAGTTCAATTCCATGCGAGTGTGCAAAGCGCGTGAGCTAAAAAAAAAAAAAAAAAAAAATGGCATTTATTTATTAACTAAAACGCATAATATGGTTTATAACATTACAGTCAGATTATGCTGATGACTGGTTTTCATTTACAATCTGATCTAGCTAACTGACAACTTCCATTAGCCGTATCATAACAGAGCTAGGTCTCCCTCAGCAATGAAAGGGACCGCACAAATGAGTTCAGCATTATTCTTCTCTAAGGTTCGGTATTGTTTGGGTTTTATCCAATACTGGTGCCAAACCGGTACTTTTGAAATGGTGTCCGGACCAGTGCTTAAAGAATAGAAAACATTCAAACCTTGTCCAAAAACACTGCCTTTTTATTTTCAAGGCATTTTGTGCGTGCAAGTTGAACAGAATATCAATTCAAATCCCTAGATAATTGACTATAAATACAACTAAGACTAAGAAATAAATTAACCAATATAAAATCATATTCAAAGTAATCTGACTGGAGTAAATTTACTCATCATCACTGGAGCATGGGACTGTTGTGTACGATAACTTCTCCCAGGGATTGAGATCACAGTGACACAGTCGTCTGGCACCACCGACGGTGTCCTCAGCACTGTCCTGTTCAGCGTGAAGTGTATGGCCTTGCGGTGACGCTACTGAAAACGCCTTATCTATAGCCCTGTTCTGACCACCCTGCTGCCCCCCCCAACCCCCACCTGTGTTCGCCTCTGCTCCTTTACTGTTTGGCACGCAGACATTTGCTGTTCATTCACAGCGTGCAGGAAGACACAGAGAGGAGCAGTCATTGATTGAATAAAAGGTTCACAGGTGAGGCTTTAAAATCACAATGTTAGTATAACAGGCTATTCTTTCTGTAATACACATTTCTGTATACGAGAAAGACCTGGAGGTGGCTGATCACAGCAGATCATAGCTGACCATACACCACTACTGCTGACTACTACTGCTGTATTGGGGCAAATAGCTCACTTACCTAAATAAATGTAGTGCTTGAAGTTGGCTAACTGTAGGACAGAGTTGAGAGGGTCATGTGTCAGTGACAGATAGTGCCTGCCAATCAAATGCTGTTGGCGGAAGGGTACATGTAGACCCGTGAATAGTAAAGGGCATCTCTGAGACCTAATAATTATGTATTTCAATTTTATTCTATCCTGACATCTTTCAACTAGACAGGGCAGTCTATGCACAAAAGAAACTTAATAATTCATAAAAAGAAAAAAAAATGGGCTTAAAAGGGCGCTTTGACGAGGGCAAAAAAGGGCGGGAGCTGAAGCACCCTTTTGGGTCTGTGTGTGCATGTGCCTGACCACATCATCAAGTAAGTAGTGACCTGAAATACCCAGTAATGACCAATCAATCTTAACAGCACACACTTGGATGAGTTCATCTTAAGTCCTTAAATGGTAGACATGATGTAAAATATTGATGTCATGTTGACATGATGTTATTTCTCTCAACAGACAAGGACCAGGGGAGACACGGGTACAAACATAAAGCTTAAGATCATCGGCAAATATTTTGACTGTAGAAGTAAGACTGTGATTAATATAATTAACATACAGCAAATATTTTAACTGTAGAAGTAAGACTGTCATTAATATAATTAACATAAGTAAGAAACAGGAGAGGGCCCAAAACAGAACCCTGAGGGACTCCACTAAGGACCTTTCTAGGATGGCTGAGTTGGTTATTGACTCACACACACATACTTCTGTTAACCAGAAATGCCTTGATCTAGTAAAGTAATTTAACCCTGATTCCAAGACTGAATAGCTTGTCTAAAAGAATTGAGTGACACAATGTATCAAAAGCTTTCGAAAAATCAAAAAGAATGAAGTCAACATTAAAGCCTTGATCCAGACAGGAAGTAACATGATGGTAGGTTAGAACTAATTGATCCTCAGTTGGTCTGCCTGGTCTGAAGCCAAATTGATCTTCATTTAGCAAGTTATTAGACTGGGTGTAGTCATAGATAAATTTAACTAAAATGCGTTCCATTGTCTTTACACAGGTTGAAGTTAAAAAAACAGGTCTGTACGCTGCTGGTCAGAGCGGAAGGCGCGGTACCTGTGACATCCTGTGAAGGAGATTAATGACACAGAAAATGTTTCAATGAGGGTATTCACCTAAACTAGTAATTGATAGAATGCCCTCGTGCCTTCTTGACCTTTCAGAGTCTCTTGGGAAGTGAATCACCAGGTGGTGGAGATACTGAGCGTCAATATTGTCCCATATGTCTTGAATAGTGGCTTGGAGGCGTGGGAGGGAGGAGATATCTCTCTCCTTTAGCTTCAGTTTTATGTACACCCAGAGATTTTCTAAAGGGTTAAGGTCTGGCGAATTTGCGGGCCAAGGTTTTAAAAGGCTGACATTGCAGAAATCAAACCAGTCAACAATTAACTTTGCCGTATGGCACGGTGTACCATCTTGCATGAAGGTATCAGCATTGCACTTCTCCATACACTCATCTAATTCATCCAGAATTAGCTCAAAGTACAGTGGTACCTCTAGATACGAAACCTTCTATATACGAAAATTTCATTTTACGAAATGATATGCGAAGATTTTTTCGCTTCATATTACGAAAAATTACTCAGCATACGAAAGATACAAACCAAAATTCGAAATTCCTGCGTGCAGAAAATTTTAAAATTCTCGCCATTTAGAAATTGAAAAAAAGAAAAATAAATAAATACTGTATTTTACGGCACTTTTGTTTCACCACTCATTACGTATTTGCTAGAGCACTCACCACAAATTTAAAACTATGTAAATAAAAACACCAGAGGTAAATACGTATACACAGTGAAACAGTCCATCTCTTCTGGTTTTAGTGGCGGGCGACGGCATGTTTTGGACCTGTTGTTTACATTACGGAATCACTTGTCCGATTGCCGAAACTGAACACGTCAGTGCAGCAGTTCGTATTTTTCTTATTTTGTAATCGTGCTTCACAGGCTTTATCATTGTGAATATAATTCACAAGTGGAGTTTTGACTCTTGCTTAGACGAGTAAGTCATTTGGATGTTCTATTAATAAAAGTATAAAGGCACCTGGCATGTGTGTGCGTTCGTGTGCATGTACGTACTTGTGTGATGCTATGAGACGAAGGAGCGGGCCATTTTCTCCACACGCCGGGTAGGCTACAGGTAGGATTATGGTATTGGAAATACTTGTAACAGCTAATAATAATGATTTTAAGTGTTTCGTAAAGTTAAGTGTTAATGTTTCCTGCCTTTTCTATATTTTCTGCCGTTTGCCCTCCTCCTCTGCCGCCACTTTCGCTTTCGGACATCGTCTCACTCGAAAGGTAAGGTTCCACAGTTTCGTATCAGATCACCCCTTATATAGGGGGTGATCTAAGTAACTAGTATCTTTTGGAAAAACTCTAATTAGTGGACCTTACCTCTTTCATAAATGATACAAAAAATCCAACATCTATAGTTTATTGTACTAATACTATTTTTCATTTATTTTACAAGTTTAACATTTTTCGTGATTATTTTTTCCAGTAACATACCGGTACGGTTCATCCCCCACCTCACCCTACTACTACTACTACTACTACTAAGTGCTACTACTATACACACACACACACACACACACACGGCCCGGTAGCTCAGTGGTTAGAGTGCTGGCTTCACAAGCCAGAGGACCGGGATTCGATTCCCCGGCCGGGGGGAGATATTTGGGTGTGTCTCCTTTCACGTGTAGCCCCTGTTCACCTAGCAGTGAGTAGGTACGGGATGTAAATCGAGGAGTTGTGACCTTGTTGTAGCGGTGTGTGGTGTGTGCCTGGTCTCAGGCCTATCCGAAGATCGGAAATAATGAGCTCTGAGCTCGTTCCGTAGGGTAACGTCTGGCTGTCTCGTCAGAGACTGCAGCAGATCAAACAGTGAATTACACACACACACACACACACACACACACACACACACACACATATATATATATATATATATATATATATATATATATATATATATATATATATATATATATATATATATATATACACACATATGCGCTACTACTACTACTTCTACTACTATATTACTAATAGGCTACTGCGGGCTTACCGATGAATGTGGATCCAGAGCGCCAAGTAGTGATGACCAGACTCCGTACAGGTTTTCCCCCATACTTTGGCACGAGATCTTCTATACGCCTGAGGGAGTGGAAAAGGGCATTCTCTTACTCAGATTTCACACACACGCGCGCGCCCGAGCACACACACACACACACCGCGCTCCGTGGAGAACGGACGTGCCTCCTGCGCATGAACGGCATCTAAATAACACTCCACACGCTAAGCAATATGCTTGAGTGAGAATAGTTATTGCTATAGAGGGGCGACCAGAGCGAGGGAACGAGAGTACAGAGTGAACGTAGCCTGGTGACGTGTACATGGGAGTGATCGGAGGTGGGAGAACCTCCACACTCCAAACGACAGAGCGGGAACCCACAAAGGACAGCCATAGCAGCCGCCAACGTATCCAACCACACACGTAACTACCAGGCCTGGCCCCCAGTGACCACACACCCACATGTTCCCAGGAAAAGTAAGGAAAAATGGATAGACCGGTAAGGAATAAATTACCAAATTCAAAATATGTTGATGAGGCCCAGGGAGCAAAACCGAAAGTGGCCAGTCAAAGCATGAGTCCAGCTTCAACAGGGGCAACAATGCAAGGTAGATTGGTGATGTTGGAGAAGAGATTTGAGGAGTTAGTGAAGGAATTAAAAGTTCAGAGGAGTGAGGAGGAGCAGGATAGAGAATTCCGCAAGGCTTTGAAGGAAAGAGTTAAGAGACTGGAGGAAAATGAAAACGATTGGTGGATGAGAATGCGCATTTGAAGGTGGAGGTTGAAAAATACAAGAGACGGTTGGAGGAGAAAATGGAGAGAGTAGTAAAGGAGAAAGATGACTTTAAGGAAATGATTAGTGAGCAGAATGAAAGGCTTGAAAGGGAATGGGAACTGAAGAAAACACAATGGACTGAGTCGAGGGAAGCAGAGATGGTTGGATTACAAGAAATAATTAAAGATCAGTTGAAGGAAGACAAAAAAGAAAGGTCCAAGGAACTGGTTAATGTAATGAAGAATAAGGAAACATTGATAAGGAAATAGCAGAAAAGAAGAAGAGTGTGTTAATATTTGGGATGAAAGAACAAAATATAACATATAAGCCTAAGAGAATTAAGGAAGAATTGAAAACGGTAAGAGATCTGTTCAAAAATCTAAATGATGATGAAAAAAAAGACCTACAAGAAGAAGTGGAAGAGATCCATAGACTGGGTCCGTATAAGGAGGGAGTGAACAGACCGATTAAAGTAGTACTGAAGTCACAACAATCTGCGGAGGATGTCCTATATAGAACATCAAAGTTAAGAGAGATAGAAGGTTGTAAAGAGGTGTTTGTGAGAAAGAATAGAAATGAGGAAGAGAGGAGAAGATATAAGGAATTGGTGGAAGAGGCGAGAAGGAAAAATGATGAGCGGTCTGAGGAGGAAAGAGAAAAGTTTTTTTGGAGAGTTATAGGAGAGAGAGTCAGAAAGTGGTATGTGGAAAGAAGGAATACGGAGGAACCCCTAGAGGAGCAGTGGGTGGACCGTAATGTATACTAATATAGATGGGATACTGTCAAGTAGATTGGAATTGCAAGACTATATGATAGTGGAGAAGCCTGATATAGTGTGTTTGACTGAGACAAAATTGCATGAAAAACAAAGATAAATTTGGATAATAAATATAATATATGGAGAAAGGATAGAGAGTAAAGGTGGAGGAGGAGTTATGATTATGACGAAGAAATAAATAAATGTGGATAAGGTTTGGTATGGGAAGAACAACGCAGAAGTGATAAGCATAAGGATAAAAAGTGATGGAAAAGAATTAATAATCATGGTGACCTATGTACCTCCTAAAACAAATTCTTGGACATTAAGGAATACGACAATATGATCAAGGATACTTTACAGAGTTTGGAAAGTGTATTATCTGGAAAAAGAAAGGTGATACTAGTAGGAGATTTTAATTGTAAGGAGGTGGATTGGGAAAATCTAGTAAGTGGTGTTGGAGAGGAAGCATGGGAGAGAGATTTCTTAATCTAATGATGGAAAATATGATGGAACAGAGGGTGAAGGAAAATACTAGATATAGAGGAGATGATGAACCGGCTAGACTGGATTTGGTGTTAACAAGAGAAGTGTACCTATGTGGAGATATACAATACAAGTGTCCTTTGGGAAAGAGTGATCATGTGGTTATGGAAATGCAGATAGCAACAACACAGCGAAGGAAGGACGAGACATACAGGAGTGGTAGATTGAATTATAGAAAGATGGACACAGAAAGTTTGAAAAATTATTTCAGAAAATTAGATTGGGAGGAGATGTTACAAATCAGAGAAGTGCAAAAGAAATATGAGATTTTTATGAAATATTATAAAGAAGGAGTTATGAAATTTGTACCAAAGTATAAACCAAGAGAGGAAGGAAGAAAGGATTGGTTTAATGCAACTTGTGTTAAGGCTAAGGAAAAGAGAGATGTGGCTTGGAAAAGATGGAAAAGAGCAGGAATATACTAAATAAGGAGAATTATAGAGTGGCAAGAAATGAGTATGTGAGGGTAAGGAGGGAGGAAGAAAGAAAATTTGAAAAAGATATTGTAGACAAGAGTAAGGAACATCCAAAATTGTTTTACAGGTTCATAAATGGTAAACTTAAAAGAGAGTCCATTGAAAGATTAAAAGGAGAGCAAGGGATAGTAGATGACCCTAAGAATATAGCGGAATTGCTAAATAATAGGTTTCAGCAAGTATTTACTAAAGAAACAATGTTTGTAAAGCCTCAGAATGTACAAGGAAATGTGCACATGGATGACATTAAGATACCTAAAAGGAGTTATATAAAATGTTGGAGGAACTTAAAGATGATAAAGCGATGGGACCAGATGAAGTTTCAGGAAAATTATTGAAGGAGTGTAGAGAAGAATTGATTGATCCATTATATGATATTATAAGGTGCTCATTAGAAACAGGGAAGTACCAGTAGAGTGGAAGAGAGCTGAAGTGGTGCCCATTTATAAGGGAGGCAGTAAGGAAGAGCCTCTTAACTATAGACCTGTGTCTCTAACAAGTGTGGTCGGTAAGATTTGTGAGAGGGTGATAAAGAAATATTGGATACGGTTCCTGGAGGATCATAAGTTATTATCGGATCATCAATTTGGCTTCAGGAAAGGGAGGTCATGTGTAACAAATCTACTGAGCTTTTATTCAAGAGTGGTTGACAAAATACAGGAGAGAGGGATGGATGGACTGTGTATATTTGGATTTAAAGAAAGCTTTTGACAAGGTACCTCACGAGAGACTGTTATGGAAAGTAGAGATTTATGGAGGACTGAAAGGAAAAGTGTTAAAGTGGATGGAAAACTACTTGAGATGGAGGGAGATGAGAACGGTAATAAGGGATGCAAGGTCGGACTGGTTGGTGGTGGAGAGTGGAGTCCCACAAGGCTCAGTGCTGGCACCAATACTTTTCCTGGTACACTCAACCCTCGATTTGCCGGACTAAAAGGGGGGAAGGCTTGTCCGGGAATGGCAAATGTCCGGCAATGGAAAATGTGAGGTCTATTGCCGGACTTTACCCTATACAGGTTGAACCCCGCTTTAACGGCACGCGATTTACCGGAATCCCGTGTTTAACGGCAAAAATTTCCGGTGGGAACATAGTGTTGTCTTTAACGGCATTTCGGCACCTGCACCAGCTGTACCAGGAAGTTGGAAAATAAATCAGACGTTTTTGTTCAGAAAACAAAACTGAGGAGAAGAAAGAGACTGTGCACCAGATGTGGAAGACAAGAGAAAGAAAAATAAAGAAAGGCAGGATCAGGAAGAATAGAAGTAACAGGAGGTGCCGAGGCAAAGGCAAAACCTCCGACGACCATCATCATCATCATCATCATCATCATCTCACCACGTGGGGCCGTAACACATGCCAATGCCGCCGACACACATCTGTACTGTTTTTTTTTATTAGCATTTACCTTACTGTAGATATATTGATGGTAGCACAACACTCGTGTGACGCGGCAGACTTGTTTACAGTCCAGTACTAGACGTGTATGTCCGCCCGCGCTGCCATCTATAGTGCCCGATTTGCGAACTTTG
>NC_059301.1:36076383-36088883 GCF_017591435.1 Portunus trituberculatus
AGTACTGGCTTCCTCCCGGGAGGAAACACTAAATGTGGGGAGAACTTAGAACACTTTGTACAGAACACTGTTGTACTGCGAAGGATAAAGAGAAGACAAAGAGAATGGGAAAACTGCAGCAATCATATCAATAAGATAAGAAACAAATGATAAAAATGTGTTATTTGAATTAAAAAAAAAAAAAAAGATTTTGAAAACACACAAAAAATATAATTACATGGCTTTTGGAAAATAGAATAAAAGAACTACCTACCTAGAACAAGTTATAAGTTAGTGAAATGAAAGGAGTAAATAGATAAAATTTGATAGCGAAAGTAGGAGAAAATAGATCAAAGTTGATAGTGAAAGAAGAAGAGAATTTAGATGAAACTTGATAGAGAAAGAAAAAAGGATAATATATAAAAGTTGATAGTGAAAGAAGAAAATATAGAAAAAAAGTTGATAGTGAAAGAAAAGAAGAAAATATATAAACGCAAATTGTGAAAAGAGGAGAAAATAGATGTACCAGCAACAACCAAAGTGAGTAAACAACATTGCAAAGGCTATCCCTGACTCTAACATCCTACCAATCTCCCGTGCTATATAGCTTGTCTTTTCTAAACTGGCCGCTGGGTCTCGTCTGGAACGAAAATGCCAGTTGTCATATCATAAGGAAAACAGAAGTCTAACCTTGTGACAGCTGTATTGATCAACAGAAATTAACTATTATACACATGAAATGAATTATATAATCAATAAGCAATACAATAGGTTTTGGACAGTAGTCCAGTTGTCCACGTACTCTAACCGAGAGCCAGCGGCCAGTTTAGAATAGACAGCACTGATTTTTCTTAAGTAATACTGACTCGTCTTCTCCTATTGCTAAGCACTACATAACTGACCTTGTTAACTGACTATTTCTCCAGTTACTTTTATACAACTATGTATACTATCCATATTAATTGACACTAATAACCTACTCCATTCTTCCTTCAATCATTACCAATGCTCTGCTTGTTAACCGATCCTGCCAACTAAGTTAACCCTCTCTAACATCACAGAATTCTTCACTGCAGTACAGGTCACCTAATCATCTAACCTCAAGTAGAAATCACCTAGAACCGCACCACTTCATGGTGTTAGTGGTGTGTATGACAAGGAGCTTGTGGGTTGGCATACGTATCCTCTTTCACCCTCCCAACCCCCAACCAGATCGACACCAGCCAATAGAGCTCTTCCAGTCTCTCTCTCTCTCTCTCTCTCTCTCTCTCTCTCTCTCTCTCTCTCTCTCTCTCCTAATCCCAGCCAGCCAGCAAGCCATTCCACCACCCAACACTAGCACGGGCCCAAACGCTTTGCTGGCAACTGTTGGGTCGCGACGTGGTCAGTATGCAGATGCTGCTGATGTGCTTGGATGGACGTGGTGACTATTTCTAGTCCAACTATGTGTGTGTGTGTGTGTGTGTGTGTGTGTGTGTGTGTGTGTGTGTGTGTGTGTGTATTTACCTGGTTGTATTGTACAGGGTTCGAACGAGGCTCATGGTGTCCTGTCTCCATATTTCCATTTATCTAGTTTGTCCTTAAAGTTATGCACACTATGTGCTGTGACAATTCCATTACCCAATGCATTCCATTTTTCCATCATTCTGTGTGGAAAACTGTATTTTCCAATATCCTTCACACACTGCCTCATCCTGATCTTTTTTTCATGTCCTCTTGTCCTTCCATCTCCTTCCGTCAACAGCACCAGGTCTTCTTTGTCTATCTTTTCAATTTCATTTTCTATCTTATACATTGTTATTAGGTCCCCGCCTTCTCTTCTATCTTGTAAGATTGGAAGTCCCATTTCCTTCAGTCGTTTTTCATATGTGAGGTCCTTTAATTCCGGCACCATCTTTGTAGCAATCTTCTGTATCCTTTCCAATTTTCTTATATCCTTTTTAGAGCTCGGAGACCATACCACTACTGCATATTCCAGCCTTGGGCGTATCATGCTTGTAATGATTTTTTTCTTCATGTCTTTATCCATGTAATGAAAAGCCACTCTTATATTAGTCAACATCATATATGATAGTCCAAATATCTTGTTTATGTGTTTATCAGGGCTCAGATTTTCTTGTATGATCACTCCAAGATCTTTTTCCTCTTTAGTCTTCATTATTTGTTCCTCTCCTATCAAATAGTTCCATACTGGTCTTCTCTTACTCTTTTCCAGTTCCATTATGTGGCATTTCTTGGCATTAAACTCCAATTTCCACTTCCTTCTCCACTCATAGATCTTGTTTAAATCTTCCTGCAACAGCAGACAGTCCTCTCTGGTTTTGATAACTCTTAGCAGCTTTGCATCATCCGCAAATAAATTCATATAACTGTTTATCCCAATGTGAATGTCGCTTACATAAATCTGAAACATAATGGAGGCTAACACTGACCCTTGTGGCACTCCGCTAGTTACTTTATCCCCAAGATGAGTATGTATCTTTGATCACAGTTTTCATTTCCCTATCCTTCAAATAATCTCTTGTCCATTCGAGCAAGGTTCCTCGCAGTCCTCCAATGTTCTCTAGTTTCCAAAGTAGTCTTTCGTGAGGGACTTTATCAAAAGCCTATTTAATGTCCAGGTATACTGTGTCTACCCATCCATCTCTGTTTTCAAGTGCTGCAATAACTCTCGAGTAGAGGCTTAATAAGTTTGATACACATGACCGCCCTGTCCTGAACCCAAATTGTCTGTTCGATATGACCTGCTCCTCTTCTAGAAATTTAACCCATTTTTCTTTGATGATTATTTCACATAACTTCCCCAAGACACTTGTAAGTGACACTGGTCTGTAGTTTAGTGGTTCAGTTGCCTTTCCTCCTTTAAATATCGGTATTACGTTGGCCCTCTTCCATTCTAGTAGAACTTTCTTTTCATTTATTGAACTTAAAATTATTTCCCAAATTGGATTCAGTAATTACTCTTTACATTCTTTTAAAACCCAGCCTGATACACCATCTGGCCCCATTGCTTTTCTGACTTCCAACTTATCCAATAATCTTCAAATATCCTCTTTGTGCACTGCAGTCTCCTGTAATCCTTGGCAATCCAATGTCCTATTAAGTTCTGTGAAATCATCTTCTGCAGTGAATACCATTTTGAAGCTTTCATTCATTATTTCACACATTTCCTTCTCTGTTTGGTATGTCTTCCCTTCTTTAATTATTTGTTTCTATTTTTTTCCTTATTCTTTGTTTTGCCGTTTATAAACTTGTAAAAAAGTTTGGGTTCATCTTTGCTTTTATCCACTACATCTTTCTCAAAGTTTCTTTCTTCCTCTCTCCTTACTCTAATATATTAATTTCTAGCATCTTTGTCTGTTATAGTCATTTCCCTGCTTTAAGAGTTTCTTCCACGCTTTATCTTTTGCCTTTTTTGCTTGTATGCATCAAGCGTTGTACCAAGCATGCATTTTTTTTTTCTGAACTCTATAAACAGGAACAAACTTTTTTTTACTCCATTGTATTTCTGTAAGAATATGTCATATTTCACTTGTGCAGTCTTTCTGTACATAATATTACTCCACTCAATATCAGCAAAAGAAATCCTTAATTTTTCAAAATCCGCTCTTGCATAATTTAATCTCTTTTCTTTATAGTCCTCTCTGTAACTTATCTCATCTTCCTCCTGAATTTGCATCTCTAATGTCACATGATCACATTTCTCCATTGGACTAAGGTATTGTATAATTGGAGGGGACTCTGGTTTCTTTGTGAAAACTAGGTCAAGTAACGATGGTTCTTCTTCCCCATTGTACCTTGTTGACTCCTCCACCCACTGGTCCATAGTCCACTGTAACGAATGTAGGAAAAAATGGCACCGGAAATAATGGCACAGGAAAAAATGGCACCGGAATAAATGTCACAGGAAAAAACGGCACAGGAAAAAATGGCACATTGTTTAGCCTAGGAAAAAATGGCACAGTACAATCAGCTAAAATGTGTTCACACTTTATTTCTATATATTTTACAGACTTTTCTTATGATGCTTAGGACTTCCATCGAATGTTGTGACCCGCTCCATGTAAAAACTCCTCAACTGATTTGCGACCATCACGGCGATCTTGGCAGAGGTTCTTCATTCGTGTTTGTAGATTCTTATAAACCCTTTTCTGCCGTTTCTTGGGAGGCTCGCCACGAGATTCTAGCACCAACTGAGTAGCTACAACAGCATGGTCAGCTTGGATCCACTGGATTGCCCGCCATATTGTTGGGTGACTGTGACCAACCAACCTAGGAAAGTGATTATCGTAAATAGTTTGATTTGCGTGGTAACTAACTAACCAATGACCATTCTAAGCTAGGCACAGTTATTCTGCTGGACTTAAAGCTCTAACAAAAAACAAAAACAACAACAACGTGAAGCTTATCTTTTTAAAATAATTATAAAATGTGAAGAATATAATATAAAGTACCGAGTTACAAACATTTGCATAAATTTAACCAACCTGCTATATCGATTATTCCATCCCTCACATAAGTTGTTCGTGCGAGACTCATCTCGAATAGTTGCTTCATGCACATTCCAGATTTCTGGAGGAAACCGGGGAGGAATGAGGCGGAGCTGAACTCTTGGAATCTCATTGTCATCTTGCTGTCTTTGGACTCGTCGATAAGTTCCCGTTACGTAGGTCTGATCGAAGTAAGTGACGAAAGGTTCCATGCCCTCTGGTGTATTGTGTTTGAGGTAATTCATGCCGGCTGACACATCCTCTAGGGGAAGGAAAGCTTAACTGTCGACCATAGCACAGAACAACTTTATATCCTCATTTTCCTTGTAGACAGTTGCCAGCCCTAACTCTTGTATTTTTCTCCATGATGACTGTGTCAGATGGTAGAAGCAACAACGAATAGTAACTTCCGATCCAAGTATTGCCGTGATGGCCTGTAGAGTTGCTTGTTCAAAGTCAAGCATAACGGTTATAGGGTCTGGATACAGGTGGTACTCTGCACATTTCTCAAGAACTGCCGTAAAAAGTTGCTCATAGGTGTTTTGAGTCTTGTGTTGAAGGAATGCATAAACAACGAAGACAGCAGTGTTTCCGAGAGGAACACGAATTACATACAATTGTGTAAACTTAGGAGGGGCCATGGCAAAATTTCCATCCATCATCCAGATGTCTGATTTTGCTAAATGTCGTAGGGTCTGTTCACTTGCAAAAACAATAATGCGATTGTTACTGTCTTGACCATTGTCATAAATCAGGAACGGTTGTGGTTCTGGTCCACCTGTTGATGCCCATTCTCCCGAGATAACAAGTTATTGTAATGAAGCAGGGTCGCAAGGCTGATTGGCGTCTTGGTGATGCCGAATCAGTCGTTTACAATGTTCTTGGGATACGAAATGAGCCTGCGCTTGGGTTCTCATGGTTAAGGCAGTTTGGGCGTATATTTGACCAGGTTTATCTCTGGTAGTTTTTGCTAATGTTTTCATTCTAGACTTACACTTGGCAGCTTCAATAGCACTTTCGTCACCATCATGATTGTGTTCTGTTAAAAGTGTTGGGTTTTCATTTTGAAGAGATGTTCTTAATGCCCCGTTACATGAAAGTGTTCGCTTGACGCACCTCCACCGCACCGTTTCACCTCTCGACCACTGCTTGGTATACATGTATCCACTGTAACACAGTTTAAGACCTCCCTTATTGTTTTCGATAATTTCCATTGCAAAAAAAAGTCGAAATTAAGTCGTAGCACTATTCGCAGCAATGTCCCAAAGAGTCCACAGAGTCCACTAATCAAATTATTCACAACGTAAGCCAAGAAAACTTCTGATCGATTTCGAATATAGGCTTCGAACACTTATAACATAAGAATGTAGGCTTCGAACACTTATAACATAAGAATAATTATCCACTTTCAGATATCGTTTGATTTCTGATCGATTTCGAATATAGGCTTCGAACACTTATAACATAACAATATAGGCTTCGAACACTTATAATATGATAATAATTATCCAGTTTCAGATATCGTTTGATTTTAGTCATGACCAATATAGTGTGTATATGCTTGTGTGCCATTTTTTCCTAGGCTAAACAATGTGCCATTTTTTCCTGTGCCGTTTTTTCCTGTGACATTTTTTCCGGTGCCATTTTTTCCTGTGCCATTCTTTCCAGTGCCATTTTTTCCGAGTTCCCACTGGAACACTTTCTCGCTCCACTGCCCAGCATTATCCATTACTTCCATCTCTCTCTCCAGTTTATTTTTTTACAGTTAAAGTCTCCAACTAAGAGTATTCTTCTATCTCTTCTTATCATGTTGTCTAGGCACTATATCACCTTTTTGCATATCTTTATGCACTTCTGATCCCCATGTATTAGTCTTTGGTGGAACATATATAACTATAATTTTTCTTTTCTTCAAATCTTCTGCACATCCTCCACACATATATCATCATGAACCATTGATAGCACTCCTCCTTCCCCTTTATCCTACCTGTCCCTCCTCCAGGTATTATATCCCTCCTCTTTAAAGATGACATGGATCTCTCCTCTCAGTTTTGTTTCAACGATGCACATTACATCCGGCTTCTTCTATTTCAAATAATCCCGAACTTCCAATGTGTTTGATATGTGTTAGTATAAGTCACTCTTAGTTTATTGCATCCTTCACGACCTCCTCTTTTTTCCTTAGGTACAGTACCACTTCTTTATTCTCATATCCACAACCCTCCAGTAAAAATTCTTCTTCTCTATCTCTGTCCTTTTCTCGTTTTTTTTTCCTTAGCTTCACTTTTTTGCATTTTCTCCTTTTCCCTTTTCTCTAAGTTCATATCTCTTTTTATCCATATATCCTTGTGTTCAACATCATCGGCCATCTTCCCTTTCCTAACCATAATTTCCTCTAAAGACACTTGAGATCTCATTCTCACCTTCATTGGTCTCCTGCCCCCTTCACTGTATCTTCCCATCCTGATCACTTCCTCCACCTCCTGGTCAAATTCTTGTGTGCTGTCTTGTACTCGTTTGATAACAATTATGGCCAATTCTCTTTCTTCACGTTCTCTCGTGAATTTATTTGGATTTTTCTTTTCCTTCATCCCATAAATCACGAAGCTTTTTTTCTTGTCCACTGCATCCCACACCAAATGATCTTTCTCTTTTAATAATTTCGATTACAGCAACTTTCGTGTTCTCCTGAATTTGTTTCCTTACCACCTCTGAAAATTTGACTTTTTCCTCTTCTTGCTCCTGTTTCCATTCATTTATTAGTTCTTTCAACTTGTTATCACCTTGACCACTTTCTACCCTGTCTGTAATCTCGTCCTGCACTTTAGTTTGCATGGTCTTTAAAGAGCTTTCATAATTTTGGCATGTGGTTTTTAGAAAGTCATTTTGCTTCCTTATTTCCTGAATCTCCTCTTTCAATTCCTGATTTATTGCACTAACCTTCTCACATACGTTACTCTTAGTTTCAGAGCTGTGTTCTCCGTTATCAGTCGGTCTTGTTTGTCCATGAGACTGGACATCACCTCCTTCATAAATCTTAATTCCCTTTCAACGTTGATTAGCCTTCTCATATTATCTCGTTAATCCCTGAAATCCTTGTCCATAGTATCATCTGCAGTTTCCTTAAACTAACAAGGGTTTCTATAAAGCGATGGCTATCACTCGGCGTATGTTTTGATTCCGCCATACACCTGGCAGCGCTACTTGGTTCCATCTCTCACTCGTTAGAGTCGTTATACATTCCTTATATGTGATCCAGCACTTATTTAATTTGGAGATAGGAGAACTTATGGCCCCCTCTCCCCCTGTACATACGTCTAGACCAGTCTCCAACTCTTTTTGTAGTACTCTCTGCGAGCTGCTCAGATGCGTGTGTCCTGCACGGTGGCTGCGCGGTGTGTGTAATTCACCTCGGTCGTCTGCTGGTCACCCAGCCAGTCTTCCCCATTACGGAGCGAGCTCAGAGCTCATAAACCGATCTTCGGGTAGGACTGAGACCACAACACACTCCACACACCGGGACAGCGAGGTCACAACCCCTCGAGTTACATCCCGTACCTATTTACTGCTAGGTGAACAGGGACTACACATTATTAAAAGGCTTGCCCATTTGCCTCGCCGCCCCGGGACTCGAACCCGGTCCTTTCGATTGTGTGTGTGTGTGTGTGTGTGTGTGTGTGTGTGTGTGTGTGTGTGTGTGATTTGTTTTTATAGTTAGCGAGTGGTGTTTGTGCTTGGTGTCTGTGTGTGGTGCTTTTGAGTGTTAATGAAGTGAAAGTGTGTACTGCAAGTGTTAGATTAGTGTGAAATAGTGGTTAGAATCAGTGTTTGTGAGTTAAAAGTATTTTGGTAGAGCGAGGAGACTAGGCTTGTAACCGTCAAGTTGACCTTGAAAGAGGATTAGTTGACCTCACTTAGGCCCCCCACCACCGCGGTTCCCCCACCCCGCCGTCACCAAGTATTTTTATTTGTTTGTGAGTTAACAGATTGTAAATTAGTATGGCGGTAGCTACTGAGGTATATCAGAGTGTGATTGAGTGCGTGAAAGAGAGTGTTGAGGTGGGATTGGGCGAGTTTGTTGTGAGTGAGATGTGTGGGCATGACAGGAAGGTCGTTGACTTTTCTGAGTGTATGGTGTGTAGGCTCAAGAGCGAGAATTTAGTTCTTTCTCTTGGGCACCGAGAATTGCGAGAAGAAATGAGAAAGCTAAGTGAGGGGAAAAGTGCGAACGAAGTTCTCATCTTTGAGTTGAAGGAGGAGGTTAAGAGGCTTGGGGAGGCAGTGGAAAAAATTAGGCAGGAGATCAGTGTTAGGCCGAAGGTTGGACCTTCTGAGGGCGACAGGGTGGCTTGGCCCTCTGTCGGGAAGAGCAGAGTGGGGAAGAGGGAGCAGGCGAGCCAGACTGGGAAAGATAGTAGTCAGGATGGGCAGAGATGGCAGGTTGCGAGGGGAAGGAAAGCGGAGGCAGTTAGGGAGGATAGGACTAAACCTGTTGAGTGTGAAAATAGGTTCGGTTTGTTGGAGGGGAGGGAGAGTGAGAGTGGAGTGAATGAAGTGGTTGTGGTGAGTGAAAGGAGAGAGAAGGGGGTAGAGGAGAGGAGGAGGAGGGTTGTGCCTAGCACACCTCAGGTGTGTGTGGTGGGTGACTCTCAGGTTAGGTACTTAGATAGCACTTTCTGTGGGAAAGACAGGGATAGGAGGACGAACGTGTGCATGCCTGGTGCAGGTGTGAAGGCAGTGAGTGAGGAGGTGCAGAAGAGTTTTGGGGGGATGGAGAGGGAGGGTGTAGTAGTTTTGCACGTAGGTGGGAACGATGTCAGAGCAGGTGGGTCGGAGGAGTTAGTGGCAAGATTTCGGGAAATGTTAGGCAAGATAAGGGAGAGTGGTAGGAGGTGTGTAGTGTCAGGAATCTTGCCTCGTGTGTATGTTAGCAGGGAATGGTTGTCTAGAGCCATTGGTGTGAATGATTGGGTAAAAGGGATGTGTAAGGATGTGGGTGTCAGCTTTGTGGATGTATGGGATAGGTTCTATGGGTGAAGGGATTTGTATGCTAGGGATGGTGTGCATCTGAGTAGGAAGGGTGTGGATGTGCTGAGTGGATGTCTGGAGGGGGAGTTGGGATGGAGTGTAGGGGGTGAGGTAGCAAATGCATTCCAGAAGAAAGATGTTAGACATAAATTAGATAGGATAAACAGAGATAGTGAAAAGATTAGGAAAGATTTCCAGGTGCAAATAGGAGAGAATAAGATTAGGATTCCAAATAAGGAGACAGCATCTAGGAAGGTAGCAGGACTTAAATGTTTTTATGTAAATGCCAGGAGTCTTAGGAACAAGAAGGACGAGTTATCTAGTTATATAGTTGAGGAGGACTTAGATGTTGTATGTGTCACAGAGGCATGGGTAAATGAGGAAAAGTTTAGGGAAAATAGGAAAGAATATGAAGTAGATGGATACATTATGTATTTACACCAGAGAATTGGTAGGATAGGTGGAGGAGTAGTTATTTATGTAAAAAAATCCTTCATTTCCAGTCAGGTTAATGGTATTAAGGTAGATAACAGAGTAGAGTCCTTATGGCTGGATGTTAGAGTAAACAAAAGTAAGGTTATTAGAGTAGGAGCTTTTATAGACCACCTAACCAGTCAGCAGATGTAGACAACCTTATGGTAGATGAGATAAATAGGGGTGTACTAGTCAGACAATTATCTTAGGGGATTTTAATCTTAAGTCAGTAAACTGGGAGAGGATGGTAGGAGATGCTAGTGAAAATAAGTTTATGGAAAGTTTTCAGGATAACTATTTAGTGCAGATGGTAGATAAACCTACTAGGGGGAGGAAGGTTTTAGACATAGTACTAACAAATATTGAGCATTGTTTAAAGGAAGTTGAGGTAGGAGAGACTTTAGCAAACAGTGACCATCATATAATTAGATTTATCATTAATTCCAGTAGGGATAATATAGTGAATAAGACTAGAGTCCCAAACTATCAGAAAGGCAATTATGGTAGGTTACGTCAGTTATTAGGAGAGGTAAACTGGGAAGATAGTTTTGGAAATAAAACTGCACAGGAGATGTGGGATATTTTTAAGGTTGTAGTAAAGGGTATAGTGATGCAGTGTATCCCTTACAAAGATATAAGGCAGAGAAACAGGAAGCCATTATGGTGGACTCACGAGATAGGTAGACAGATCAGAGAGAAGAAGAGGGCATATAGAGAGTTGCAGAAAAGTGGGAAGATGTAGATTTGATTAGGTACAGACAGGTCAGGGATGATTTGAGTAAGGTTATAAAAAAAGTAAAAGGCAGGCAGAGATAAAACTAGCTAGAGCTGGGAGTAAAGATCCCAAAAATTATATAGTTATTACAAGGTCAGTGATAAAAGAAATAAGGATAGGATTGGACCACTCAGAAAAGATGGTGTAGTAGTGGATCAAAATGAAGACATAGTAGAATTATTGAATGAACAATTTTCTTCAGTATTTACTAGGAAAGAATAGGAAATCCTGTTACAAACAGTGCGACGAGTAGTTTAAGAGCTTTAGAAAATATTGATATAAAACCGGGAATTATTAGGAAATTTATTCTTGAACTAGACGATAGGAAAGCTAGTGGTCCTGATGAGCTACATGCCAGAGTACTTAGGGAGGGTGTAGACAGTATTTCTGAAGCACTTAAGTTAATCTTTGAAAGATCACTTAGGTTTGCTGAGATACCTCAGGACTGGAAGTTAGCTAATGTTACTCCAATATTTAAAAAGGTAGGAAGGATGATGCGAATAATTATAGACCGATCAGTTTAACTAGTATAGTATGTAAGATACTAGAGAAAATCATTAAGGGTAGTATTTGGGAGCATTTAAATGAGAATAGATTAATTAGAGATACCCAACATGGCTTTAGATCAGGGAGGTCCTGTCTTACAAATTTGCTCGATATCTTAGAATATATTACCAAGGAGTTAGATGATGGAAATAGCATAGATGTTATATATCTAGATTTTAGCAAGGCGTTTGATAAGGTACCGCATAGGAGGCTAGTGTACAAATTGAGACTACATGGGATAGGGGTAGGTTAGTTGATTGGATTAGTGAATGGCTTTCTGATAGGAAACAGAGAGTAGTATTAAATGGGGCAATGTCTGAGTGGAAGGAAGTGGTTAGTGGGTACCCCAAGGATCAGTGCTAGGACCTCTTCTTTTCTTGGTGTACATTAACGATTTAGATATAGGAATTAGTAGCAAAGTATCAAAGTTTGCAGATGATACTAAGATAGCATGTGCAGTACAGGGTGAAAAGGACAATTACAGAATACAACGAGACCTGGACAGGCTGATAGCATGGGCAGACAGGTGGCAGATGGAGTTTAATTCTAAAAGTGTCAGGTTATGCATTTAGGTAAAGACAACACAAACTTTAGCTATGAGATGGAGGGATGTTGGCTAGAGGCAGTAGAGGAGGAAAGGATTTAGGAGTAGTGATAGACAGGACTATGAAATTTTCAAAGCAATGTTTAGAAGCAAGAAATAGGGCAAATAGGATCCTGGGTTTTATAAATAGAAATGTTAGTTATAAAAGTAAGGAAGTGGTGCATAGCTTATATAATTCCTATGTTAGGCCCCATTTAGAGTATTGCATACAGGCCTGGTCACCCCATTATAGGCAGGATATCAACATGTTAGAAGCAGTTCAGAGAAGAGCAACTAGGATGATACCAGCATTAAAGCGCCTGGAGTATAGAGATAGATTAAAGGAATTAAACATGTTTTCATTTGAGAGGAGATGTATAAGAGGATATGATAGAGTTATTTAAAATGTTCTCAGATACAAACTACATAGATGTGAGATCTTTCTTTACCTTAGAGGAGGGAAGTAGGACTAGAAATCATGGCAGGAAGATTAGAAAGCAAGGCTGCAGGTTAGATATAAGAAAATATTTCTTCAGTCATAGGGTGGTAGACTTCTGGAATGCATTGCCAGAGACGGTTGTGAATAGCACTAGTTTGACAATGTTTAAAAACAGATTAGATAAGC